>NC_068424.1:3444737-3467237 GCF_023373465.1 Oncorhynchus keta | reverse complement strand
TGTGTTGTCAACTGGTTTATTGATCTGTGTTGTCGAAGACTGGTTTATTGATCTGTGTTGTCGAAGACTGGTTTATTGATCTGTGTGTCGAAGACTGGTTTATTGTTCTGTGTTGTCGAAGACTGGTTTATTGATCTGTGTTGTTGAAGACTGGTTTATTGATCTGTGTTGTTGAAGACTGGTTTATTGATCTGTGTTGTTGAAGACTGGTTTATTGATCTGTGTTGTCGAAGGCTGGTTTATTGATCTGTGTTTTAGAAAATGAGTAAAAAATTTTGTTGTTGACTTGAACACTAAACGGTTGGGTTTTATGTGGAGTAAGGAGGAAGGTGGTGCGAGACGTGTGCGTCTGTCCTTAAATCAGTCATTGTAATGTGTTTTTAGCTAGTCTGGTGGAATGAGGGTTGAGGAGGAGAGGAGTGCTGCAGGGTGAATGTCTGGTGGAATGAGGGTTGAGGAGGAGAGGAGGGCTGCAGGGTGAATGTCTGGTGGAATGAGGGTTGAGGAGGAGAGGAGTGCTGCAGGGTGAATGTCTGGTGGAATGAGGGTTGAGGAGCAGAGGAGTGCTGCAGGGTGAATGTCTGGTGGAATGAGGGTTGAGGAGGAGAGGAGTGTTGCAGGGTGAATGTCTGGTGGAATGAGGGTTGAGGAGGAGAGGAGTGCTGCAGGGTGAATGTCTGGTGGAATGAGGGTTGAGGACCAGAGGACTGCTGCAGGGTGAATGTCTGGTGGAATGAGGGTTGAGGAGTAGAGGAGTGCTGCAGGGTGAATGTCTGGTGGAATGAGGGTTGAGGAGGAGAGGAGTGCTGCATTGTGAATGTCTGGTGGAATGAGGGTTGAGGAGAAGAGGAGTGCTGCAGGGTGAATGTCTGGTGGAATGAGGGTTGAGGAGGAGAGGAGTGCTGCAGGGTGAATGTCTGGTGGAATGAGGGTTGAGGAGGAGAGGAGTGCTTCAGGGTGAATGTCTGGTGGAATGAGGGTTGAGGAGGAGAGGAGTGCTGCAGGGTGAATGTCTGGTGGAATGAGGGTTGAGGAGCAGAGGAGTGCTGCAGGGTGAATGTCTGGTGGAATGAGGGTTGAGGAGCAGAGGAGTGCTGCAGGGTGAATGTCTGGTGGAATGAGGGTTGAGGAGGAGAGGAGTGCTGCAGGTTGAATGTCTGGTGGAATGAGGGTTGAGGAGGAGAGGAGTGCTGCAGGGTGAATGTCTGGTGGAATGAGGGTTGAGGAGCAGAGGAGCGCTGCAGGGTGAATGTCTGGTGGAATGAGGGTTGAGGAGTAGAGGAGTGCTGCAGGGTGAATGTCTGGTGGAATGAGGGTTGAGGAGGAGAGGAGTGCTGCAGGGTGAATGTCTGGTGGAATGAGGGTTGAGGAGAAGAGGAGCGCTGCAGGGTGAATGTCTGGTGGAATGAGGGTTGAGGAGGAGAGGAGCGCTGCAGGGTGAATGTCTGGTGGAATGAGGGTTGAGGAGGAGAGGAGTGCTGCAGGGTGAATGTCTGGTGGAATGAGGGTTGAGGAGGAGAGGAGTGCTGCAGGGTGAATGTCTGGTGGAATGAGGGTTGAGGAGGAGAGGAGTGCTGCAGGGTGAATGTCTGGTGGAATGAGGGTTGAGGAGGAGAGGAGTGCTGCAGGGTGAATGTCTGGTGGAATGAGGGTTGAGGAGGAGAGGAGTGCTGCAGGGTGAATGTCTGGTGGAATGAGGGTTGAGGAGGAGAGGAGTGCTGCAGGGTGAATGTCTGGTGGAATGAGGGTTGAGGAGGAGAGGAGTGCTGCAGGGTGAATGGCCGGCTCTTTTACATAGTTCCAGTCTCTGTAATGGACTTACTGCTGCTGCCGACACTGAGGTGTGACATTTCCACTGACTGGTGTGTGTGTGTCTCGGCTCTCTCCCACTCAGCCACTGCTCTTTCCACTTCTCCTCCCAGCCTTATGCCACTTCCCATCTTTGCCACGTCGAAGAAAAAAAAGCTTTCGGAGGCCATCGGCACACGCAAATAAACGCTAGCTGCTAGCTCCTAGCTCCTCTCCTGCTCGTTAGCTGTCCCCCCTCAAGTCGGTGGTGGCCATTTAATATATTAATTCATATTAATTACCTCTAATTGAGAATGGGCGATTTGCATGGACATTGTGAATCTTAACAAAGACACTCGTATATTGTATTGTCATTGAGCTGCTGCAACATGGTTCTGTTTAGAACCCAGACAGAAGGATTGTGCGGAGTTAGGACAGTCGTTCCATGTCATTTCAACAACCAGTTTCAGATTTACATGTTTGACAAGTAGTATGAAGCTGCGGATTGGATTATTGCTTCTTCATACTATGAAATGTTTTCCCTGTGAATCTGGTGATTTAATTTTTTTTTTAATATATTTTTTATCCCTGTTCAGAGAAATGTGTAATTTGAAGTCTCTTGCATTATTTACCATTATAGTAGTGTAACTGTGTCAGGCTACTGGATGCTGCTGTTTCTGCTTTATTTCACACGGTTTTTTCCACTTGTGTTTATTTAATTAATAGATCACATTTCCTTTGCAACTTTGGGTTTAAAAAAAAAGGATTCAGCTCATGATGAAAATAAATTCAGTTTGTCCTCGAAATGTATATTTAAACCAAATAATTTTCCGGAATTTTGATCATATGTTACTAACTGCAGCAATCTGAGATGGTGGGTGTCAGTCCTTTCGTCTGCTTTTTAAAAATGAAGTGAAATGACCCAGGAGGAATTTATTGCTGTGCTTCTCTCTCTCCGATGCTGAGTTGTTATCAACCCTCCTGGCTCTGCATCGCCGGCTCCCTCTGAACCCATTAACAGATGCATTCACGCTATGCCTAAGGACTGACGATCTCCTCCTCTTCTCTCCCTCTTCTCCCCCTCCTCTCCCTCTTCTCTCGATTCTCTCCCTCTCTCTCTCCCTCTCCCCCTTCTCTCCCTCTTCTCTCAATTCTCTCGATTCTCTCCCCTTCTCTCTCTCTCTCTCTCTTCTCTCGATTCTCTCCCTCTTCTCTCGATTCTCTCCCCTTCTCTCTCTCTTCTCTCGATTCTCTCGATTCTCTCCCTCTTCTCTCTCGATTCTCTCGATTCTCTCCCTCTTCTCTCGATTCTCTCCCCCTTCTCTCTCTCTTCTCTCGATTCTCTCGATTCTCTCCCCTTCTCTCTCGATTCTCTCGATTCTCTCCCTCTTCTCTCGATTCTCTCCCCTTCTCTCTCTCTTCTCTCGATTCTCTCTCCCTTCTCTCCCTCTTCTCTCGATTCTCTCGATTCTCTCCCTCTTCTCTCGATTCTCTCCCCCTCTCTCTCTCGATTCTCTCGATTCTCTCCCTCTTCTCTCGATTCTCTCCCCCTTCTCTCTCTCTTCTCTCGATTCTCTCGATTCTCTCCCTCTTCTCTCGATTCTCTCCCCTTCTCTCCCTCTTCTCTCCCTCTCTCTCTTCTCTCCCTCTTCTCTCCTCTCTTATTCAATGTGACTTTATTGTTATTGGAAACGTTTGCCAAAGCATGTGAAAAAACAAATACAAAAACCAACAAAGCGAATTAAACAAAAAAACAATCAGACATTAAACATTACACACAAATTGGATATTTCAAGAGAACAACAACATTTTAAAATATTATTTGAGGTATAAAGTAAAATGTAGCATAACATTATTTCAAGCATAAATATGTTATATCACATTGTTGTTTCTGACTCTGTAATAAGTAAGTGGGTCATTGACCTCAGTGGGTCACATCTTGCTGCTGTGTGGTATTTTGCACATATCGGAGTTAATCAATGTTTATTTATTTTTTCTATTTTTTTGTTTGGAACTGAGGGAAATATGTCTCTCTAATATGGTCATACATTGGACAGAAGGTTAGGAAGTGCAGCTCAGTTTCCACCTCATTTTGTGTGCAGTGAGCACATAGCCTGTCTTCTCTTGAGAGCCATGTCTGCCTACGGCGGCCTTTCTCAATAGCAAGGCTATGCTCACTGTACATAGTCTGTACATAGTCATAGTTTTCCTTAAGTTTGGGTCAGTCACAGTGGTCAGGTATTCTGCCACTGTGTACTCTCTGTTAAGGGTCAGTCACAGTGGTCAGGTATTCTGCCACTGTGTTCTCTCTGTTAAGGGTCAGTCACAGTGGTCAGGTATTCTGCCACTGTGTACTCTCTGTTTAGGGTCAGTCACAGTGGTCAGGTATTCTGCCACTGTGCACTCTCTGTTAAGGGTCAGTCACAGTGGTCAGGTATTCTGCCACTGTGTTCTCTCTGTTAAGGGTCAGTCACAGTGGTCAGGTATTCTGCCACTGTGTTCTCTCTGTTGTACTCCCTGTTTAGGGTCAGTCACAGGGTCAGTCACAGTGGTCAGGTATTCTGCCACTGTGTACTCCCTGTTAGGGTCAGTCACAGTGGTCAGGTATTCTGCCACTGTGTACTCTCTGTTAAGGGTCAGTCACAGTGGTCAGGTATTCTGCCACTGTGTACTCTCTGTTAGTCAGGGTCAGTCACAGTGGTCAGGTATTCTGCCACTGTGTTCTCTCTGTTAGGGTCAGTCACAGTGGTCAGGTATTCTGCCACTGTGTACTCTCTGTTTAGGGTCAGTCACAGTGGTCAGGTATTCTGCCACTGTGCACTCTCTGTTATGGGTCAGTCACAGTGGTCAGGTATTCTGCCACTGTGTTCTCTCTGTTAGGGTCAGTCACAGTGGTCAGGTATTCTGCCACTGTGTTCTCTCTGTTATATCAGTCACAGTGGTCAGGTATTCTGCCACTGTGTACTCCCTGTTAAGGGTCAGTCACAGTGGTCAGGTATTCTGCCACTGTGTTCTCTGTTTAGGGTCAGTCATAGTGGTCAGGTATTCTGCCACTGTGTTCTCTGTTTAGGTCAGTCACAGTGGTCAGGTATTCTGCCACTGTGTTCTCTCTGTTTAGGGTCAGTCACAGTGGTCAGGTATTCTGCCACTGTGTTCTCTCTGTTAGGGTCAGTCACAGTGGTCAGGTATTCTGCCACTGTGTACTCTCTGTTAAGGGTCAGTCACAGTGGTCAGGTATTCTGCCACTGTGTACTCTCTGTTAAGGGTCAGTCACAGTGGTCAGGTATTCTGCCACTGTGTCCTCTGTTTAGGGTCAGTCACAGTGGTCAGGTATTCTGCCACTGTGTACTCTCTGTTTAGGGTCAGTTACAGTGGTCAGGTATTCTGCCACTGTGTACTCTCTGTTAAGGGTCAGTCACAGTGGTCAGGTATTCTGCCACTGTGTCCTCAGGTCTGTTAAGGGTCAGTCACAGTGGTCAGGTATTCTGCCACTGTGTCCTCTCTGTTTAGGGTCAGTCACAGTGGTCAGGTATTCTGCCACTGTGTACTCTCTGTTAAGGGTCAGTCTGTTCAGTCACAGTGGTCAGTATTCTGCCACTGTGTACTCCTGTTAAGGGTCAGTGGTCACAGTGGTCAGGTATTCTGCCACTGTGTCCTGTGTTCTCTGTTAAGGGTCAGTCACAGTGGTCAGGTATTCTGCATTCTAGTTCTCTGTTTTTTTTGGGGGGTTGATTCTTTCCAGTGTGCCAAATAGTTACCTTTTTGCTTTCTCATAATTTGGTTTAAATGTTGGTGACCTGGGGCTCTGTTTGTGTTCGTGATGAACACAGTCTAAGTACCAGATGGCTGAGTGGACTCTTATCCAGGCTAATCTCTCTGTAGGTGTACACAGTAGCAGAATACCTGACCACTGTGACTGGCCCTAAACAGAGAGTACAGAGAGACTCTTATCCAGGCTAATCTCTCTGTAGGTGGTGGAATGTGGTGGACATCGTTTCCTTTTGTAGAATTTAACAGCTCTTTTTCTGGATGTTAATAACTAGTGGGTATAGTCCTAATTTTGCTCTGCGTGAATTGTTTGGGATTTTGTGTTGTACTCAAAGTATATATTTTTTTCTCTGAATTCTTCAAAAGTCTCAATTGGGTGTTTGTCCCATTTTGTGAATTCTAGGTTGGTGAGTCTCAGACCTCGCAACCACAGCGATCCAAGTATTCTTTTGATCCTAATTGGGACGTCAAGTTTTATGTTCCTTTTGATGGCTTAGATGGCCTTTCTTGCCTTGTCTCTTAGATCGTTCACAGCCTTATGGAAGCGCTAGCTATTTGTGTGTTTTAGGGCAACATTGTCTAGATATAATTTTGTATTTGTTGTCCTGGGGGGGAAAAAAACGTTTGTCTAACAGATTCACTGTCAGGAATCTGTCCAGAAGATCTAGGAGCTCCTCATTGGTTGGGGACAGATCATCTGCAAATGGTAGATTTCCCAGTCCAATAGGGTAAGGCCGTGTGCTGCAGACTGATCTCGTGCCCTCGCCATTTCATTGATATATATATACAGTATGTTGAAGAGGGTGGGGCTCAAGCTGCATCCCTGTCTCACCCCACGGCACTGAGGAAAGAAATCGGGTTCATTGCCAATTTTAACCACATGCTTGTTGTTTGTGTACGTTGATTTTATAATGTCATATTTCCCCCAGCAACACTTTCTATCAATTTGTATAGCAGACTCTCGTGCCAAATTGAGTCAAGCTTTTTTGGAAATCAACAGAGCATGAGAAGACTTTGCCTTTGTTTTGGTTTGTTTGTCATTTTAAGGTGTGCAGGGTGTATTCTTGGTCTGTCGTACGGTATTCTGGTAAGACGACAATTTTGACATTTGCTAAGGACATTGTTTTCACTGAGGACATGTTGGGAGTCTTATCAACAGCA
Source organism: Oncorhynchus keta (assembly GCF_023373465.1). Taxonomy (NCBI): domain Eukaryota; kingdom Metazoa; phylum Chordata; class Actinopteri; order Salmoniformes; family Salmonidae; genus Oncorhynchus; species Oncorhynchus keta. The sequence continues at coordinate 3,460,520 of NC_068424.1, read as the reverse complement.
AAGATTGTTGTAGATTTCACTGTCATTATTGGGGAGAAGTGGTTCATCTCCCTTTTGGATGAATAGCTCTTTGTTGTTTGTTTGGTGTTTTCCACTTTGTCGAAGTGGTTCAGATTCGATGTTCAAATTGAGCTGTTTTCTGACGTGCTGTTCCTTCTGTTTTCTTAGTGTATCTCTGTACCGTTTTTTTTTTTTGTATTTCACAGTGGTTGAACCTCTTGTCAGTCTGTTTCTTGTCTTAATCTCTCTCTTCTCTTCTGCTGTTACTGTAGTGACACCAGGCTTTTTTTTCATAGCGTCTACTTCAAAGCCAATCAGGGCAACTCTGCTGATGAAAGGTTAAACTCCTCTCAGCAGGGTTCTCTTCAGAATGCACAGAGGGGCCTGTTCCATTTGAAGGGAGAACAAGAATGACTGACTGGATTCGTGGGGTGGGGGGGGGGAGGAGGAGGGGGAGGGGAGAGGAATAGAGAGAGGGGGTAGGAAGAGAGGGGGAGAGGAGAGGGGGGAGGAATAGAGAGAGGGGGGGGGAGGAGAGAGAGAGAGAGAGAGGGGGTAGGAAGGGGGAGAGGGGGAGAGGAGAGGGGGAGGAATAGAGAGAGGGGGAGAGGAGAGAGAGAGGGGGTAGGAAGAGAGGGGGGAGAGGAGAGGGGAGGAATAGAGAGAGGGGGGTAGGGTAGGAAGAGAGGGGGAGAGGAGAGGAGAGAGGGGAGGAATAGAGAGAGGGGGAGAGGAGAGAGAGAGAGAGAGAGGGGGTAGGAAGAGAGGGGGAGAGGAGAGGGGGGTAGGAATAGAGAGAGGGGGAGAGGAGAGAGAGAGGGGGGTAGGAAGAGAGGGGAGAGAGAGAGAAGGGGGAGGAATAGAGAAAGAGGGGGAGAGGAGAGAGAGAGGGGGTAGGAAGAGAGGGAGAGAGGAATAGAGAGAGGGGTAGGAAGAGAGGGGGAGGAATAGAGGGGGTAGGGAAGAGAGGGGAGGAATAGAGAGAGGGGGTAGGAAGAGAGAGGGAGAGGAGAGGGGAGGAATAGAGAGAGAGAGGGGGTAGGAAGAAAGGGAGGAGAGGGGGGAGGAATAGAGAGAGGGGGAGAGGAAGAGAGAGGGGAGAGGAGAGGAGGGAGAGAGAGAAGAGGGGGAGAGGAGAGTGAGAGGGAGAGAGAGAGAAGAGGGGGGAGAGGAGGGAGAGAGGGAGAGAGAGAGAAGAGGGGAGAGAGAGAGGGGGAGAGGGAGAGGAGAGGGAGAGAGAGAGAAGAGGGGGAGAGGAGGGAGAGGAGGGAGAGAGAGGAGGGAGAGAGAAAGAAGAGGGGGAGAGGAGGGAGAGGAGAGGGAGAGAGAGAAGAAGAGGGGGAGAGGAGGGAGAGGAGGGAGAGGAGAGGGAGAGAGAAAGAAGAGGGGGAGAGGAGGGAGAGAGAGGGAGAGAGAAAGAAGAGGGGGAGAGAAAGAAGAGGGGGAGAGGAGGGAGAGAGAGGGAGAGAGAAAGAAGAGGGGGAGAGGAGGGAGAGAGAGGGAGAGAGAGGGAGAGGAGAGGGAGAGAGAAAGAAGAGGAGGGAGAGGAGGGAGAGAGAAAGAAGAGGGGGAGCTCAGCTCTCCTGTGCTGTAGGTGTTCCAGAAGGTGAAGTGATGGCTGCTTCCACAGCGAGGCTATATATATATAGGGATGAGAAATCAAGATGAAGATGTACTCTACTCTCTTAATGTTCATAAAACATATTTTTATCTGAGGTTGTGAGAAGTTATATACCAAAGAAAGGAGCGAGAGACACACAGGGAAATGCCTTTCCTGCTCTTTACCAACAACGCTGTAATCACTGTTGTAAAACATATTATAAAGTACAATTCAAATCACATGACAAAATACAAAATAAGAAGAATACGAGAAAAGTAAGACATATATATATACATATATATACACACACACACACACACACAGGGTCAGTTCCAGGGTCGGTGCCAATACCATATTTACATTGTGGGGTACTTGTATGGGTATAGATAGCAAGCTGACTCGGCATTAGAATACATGATAAACAGAGTAGCATGTATGAAGATAGTGTGTAGAGGAGTCCTGTGAGTGTGCATCGAGTCGGTGCATTAATGATAAAAGGGTTCGTCTATATTTGTTAGCTGTTCAGCAGTCTTGTGTCTTGGGGGTAGAAGCTGTTCAGCAGTCTTGTGTCTTGGGGGTAGAAGCTGTTCAGCAGTCTTGTGTCTTGGGGGTAGAAGCTGTTCAGCAGTCTTGTGTCTTGGGGGTAGAAGCTGTTCAGCAGTCTTGTGTCTTGGGGGTTAGAAGCTGTTCAGCAGTCTTGTGTCTTGGGGGTAGAAGCTGTTCAGCAGTCTTGTGTCTTGGGGGTAGAAGCTATTCAGCAGTCTTGTGTCTTGGGGGTAGAAGCTGTTCAGCAGTCTTGTGTCTTGGGGGTAGAAGCTGTTCAGCAGTCTTGTGTCTTGGGGGGCAGAAGCTATTCAGCTGTCTTGTGTCTTGGGGGTAGAAGCTGTTCAGCAGTCTTGTGTCTTGGGGGGGCAGAAGCTGTCTTGTGTCTTGGGGTCAGCAGTCTTGTGTCTTGGGGGTAGAAGCTGTTCAGCAGTCTTGTGTTTTGGGGGTAGAAGCTGTTCAGCAGTCTTGTGTCTTGGGGGTAGAAGCTGTTCAGCAGTCTTGTGTCTTGGGGGTAGAAGCTGTTCAGCAGTCTTGTGTCTTGGGGGTAGAAGCTGTCTTCAGCAGTCTTGTGTCTTGGGGGTAGAAGCTGTTCAGCAGTCTTGTGTCTTGGGGGTAGAAGCTGTTCAGCAGTCTTGTGTCTTGGGGGTAGAAGCTGTTCAGCAGTCTTGTGTCTTGGGGGTAGAAGCTGTTCAGCAGTCTTGTGTCTTGGGGGTAGAAGCTGTTCAGCAGTCTTGTGTCTTGGGGGTAGAAGCTATTCAGCTGTCTTGTGTCTTGGGGGTAGAAGCTGTTCAGCAGTCTTGTGTCTTGGGGGCAGAAGCTGTTCAGCAGTCTTGTGTCTTGGGGGTAGAAGCTGTTCAGCAGTCTTGTGTCTTGGGGGTAGAAGCTGTTCAGCAGTCTTGTGTCTTGGGGGTAGAAGCTGTTTAGCGGTTTTGTGTCTTGGGGGTAGAAGCTGTTCAGCAGTCTTGTGTCTTGGGGGTAGAAGCTGTTCAGCAGTCTTGTGTTTTGGGGGTAGAAGCTGTTCAGCAGTCTTGTGTCTTGGGGGTAGAAGCTGTTCAGCAGTCTTGTGTCTTGGGGGTAGAAGCTGTTCAGCAGTCTTGTGTCTTGGGGGCAGAAGCTGTTCAGCAGTCTTGTGTCTTGGGGGTAGAAGCTGTTCAGCAGTCTTGTGTCTTGGGGGTAGAAGCTGTTCAGCAGTCTTGTGTCTTGGGGGTAGAAGCTGTTCAGCAGTCTTGTGTCTTGGGGGTAGAAGCTGTTCAGCAGTCTTGTGTCTTGGGGGTAGAAGCTGTTCAGCAGTCTTGTGTCTTGGGGGCAGAAGCTGTTCAGCAGTCTTGTGTCTTGGGGGGCAGAAGCTGTTCAGCAGTCTTGTGTCTTGGGGGTAGAAGCTGTTCAGCAGTCTTGTGTCTTGGGGGTAGAAGCTGTTCAGCAGTCTTGTGTCTTGGGGTAGAAGCTGTTCAGCAGTCTTGTGTCTTGGGGGTAGAAGCTGTTCAGCAGTCTTGTGTCTTGGGGGTAGAAGCTGTTCAGCAGTCTTGTGTCTTGGGGGCAGAAGCTGTTCAGCAGTCTTGTGTCTTGGGGGTAGAAGCTGTTCAGCAGTCTTGTGTCTTGGGGGTAGAAGCTGTTCAGCAGTCTTGTGTCTTGGGGGTAGAAGCTGTTCAGCAGTCTTGTGTCTTGGGGGTAGAAGCTGTTCAGCAGTCTTGTGTCTTGGGGGCAGAAGCTGTTCAGCAGTCTTGTGTCTTGGGGGTAGAAGCTGTTCAGCAGTCTTGTGTCTTGGGGGTAGAAGCTGTTCAGCAGTCTTGTGTCTTGGGGGTAGAAGCTGTTCAGCAGTCTTGTGTCTTGGGGGTAGAAGCTGTTCAGCAGTCTTGTGTCTTGGGGGTAGAAGCTGTTCAGCAGTCTTGTGTCTTGGGGGCAGAAGCTGTTCAGCAGTCTTGTGTCTTGGGGGTAGAAGCTGTTCAGCAGTCTTGTGTCTTGGGGGTAGAAGCTGTTCAGCAGTCTTGTGTCTTGGGGTAGAAGCTGTTCAGCAGTCTTGTGTCTTGGGGGTAGAAGCTGTTCAGCAGTCTTGTGTCTTGGGGGTAGAAGCTGTTCAGCAGTCTTGTGTCTTGGGGGTAGAAGCTGTTCAGCAGTCTTGTGTCTTGGGGGTAGAAGCTGTTCAGCAGTCTTGTGTCTTGGGGGCAGAAGCTGTTCAGCAGTCTTGTGTCTTGGGGGTAGAAGCTGTTCAGCAGTCTTGTGTCTTGGGGGGCAGAAGCTGTTCAGCAGTCTTGTGTCTTGGGGGTAGAAGCTGTTCAGCAGTCTTGTGTTTTGGGGGTAGAAGCTGTTCAGCAGTCTTGTGTCTTGGGGGTAGAAGCTGTTCAGCAGTCTTGTGTCTTGGGGTAGAAGCTGTTCAGCAGTCTTGTGTCTTGGGGGTAGAAGCTGTTCAGCAGTCTTGTGTCTTGGGGGTAGAAGCTGTTCAGCAGTCTTGTGTCTTGGGGGTAGAAGCTGTTCAGCAGTCTTGTGTCTTGGGGGTAGAAGCTGTTCAGCAGTCTTGTGTCTTGGGGGTAGAAGCTGTTCAGCAGTCTTGTGTCTTGGGGGTAGAAGCTGTTCAGCAGTCTTGTGTCTTGGGGGTAGAAGCTGTTCAGCAGTCTTGTGTCTTGGGGGTAGAAGCTGTTCAGCAGTCTTGTGTCTTGGGGGAAGCTGTTCAGAAGTCTTGTGTCTTGGGGGTAGAAGCTGTTCAGCAGTCTTGTGTCTTGGGGGTAGAAGCTGTTCAGCAGTCTTGTGTCTTGGGGGTAGAAGCTGTTCAGCAGTCTTGTGTCTTGGGGGTAGAAGCTGTTCAGCAGTCTTGTGTCTTGGGGGTAGAAGCTGTTCAGCAGTCTTGTGTCTTGGGGGTAGAAGCTATTCAGCAGTCTTGTGTCTTGGGGGTAGAAGCTGTTCAGCAGTCTTGTGTCTTGGGGGGAAGCTATTCAGCAGTCTTGTGTCTTGGGGGTAGAAGCTATTCAGCTGTCTTGTGTCTTGGGGGGTAGAAGCTGTTCAGCAGTCTTGTGTCTTGGGGGCAGAAGCTGTTCAGCAGTCTTGTGTCTTGGGGGTAGAAGCTGTTCAGCAGTCTTGTGTCTTGGGGGGTAGAAGCTGTTCAGCAGTCTTGTGTCTTGGGGGGTAGAAGCTGTTCAGCAGTCTTGTGTCTTGGGGGTAGAAGCTGTTCAGCAGTCTTGTGTCTTGGGGGTAGAAGCTGTTCAGCAGTCTTGTGTCTTGGGGGTAGAAGCTGTTCAGCAGTCTTGTGTCTTGGGGGTAGAAGCTGTTCAGCAGTCTTGTGTCTTGGGGGTAGAAGCTGTTCAGCAGTCTTGTGTCTTGGGGGTAGAAGCTGTTCAGCAGTCTTGTGTCTTGGGGGTAGAAGCTATTCAGCAGTCTTGTGTCTTGGGGGTAGAAGCTATTCAGCTGTCTTGTGTCTTGGGGGTAGAAGCTGTTCAGCAGTCTTGTGTCTTGGGGGCAGAAGCTGTTCAGCAGTCTTGTGTCTTGGGGGTAGAAGCTGTTCAGCAGTCTTGTGTCTTGGGGGCAGAAGCTGTTCAGCAGTCTTGTGTCTTGGGGGGTAGAAGCTGTTCAGCAGTCTTGTGTCTTGGGGGTAGAAGCTGTTCAGCAGTCTTGTGTCTTGGGGGTAGAAGCTGTTCAGCAGTCTTGTGTCTTGGGGGTAGAAGCTGTTCAGCAGTCTTGTGTCTTGGGGGTAGAAGCTGTTCAGCAGTCTTGTGTCTTGGGGGTAGAAGCTGTTCAGCAGTCTTGTGTCTTGGGGGTAGAAGCTGTTCAGCAGTCTTGTGTCTTGGGGGTAGAAGCTGTTCAGCAGTCTTGTGTCTTGGGGGTAGAAGCTGTTCAGCAGTCTTGTGTCTTGGGGGAAGCTGTTCAGCAGTCTTGTGTTTTGGGGGGTAGAAGCTGTTCAGCAGTCTTGTGTCTTGGGGGTAGAAGCTGTTCAGCAGTCTTGTGTCTTGGGGGTAGAAGCTGTTCAGCAGTCTTGTGTCTTGGGGGTAGAAGCTGTTCAGCAGTCTTGTGTCTTGGGGGTAGAAGCTGTTCAGCAGTCTTGTGTCTTGGGGGTAGAAGCTGTTCAGCAGTCTTGTGTCTTGGGGGTAGAAGCTGTTCAGCAGTCTTGTGTCTTGGGGGTAGAAGCTGTTCAGCAGTCTTGTGTCTTGGGGGTAGAAGCTGTTCAGCAGTCTTGTGTCTTGGGGGTAGAAGCTGTTCAGCAGTCTTGTGTCTTGGGGGTAGAAGCTATTCAGCAGTCTTGTGTCTTGGGGGTAGAAGCTGTTCAGCAGTCTTGTGTCTTGGGGGTAGAAGCTGTTCAGCAGTCTTGTGTCTTGGGGGTAGAAGCTGTTCAGCAGTCTTGTGTCTTGGGGGTAGAAGCTGTTCAGCAGTCTTGTGTCTTGGGGTAGAAGCTGTTCAGCAGTCTTGTGTCTTGGGGGTAGAAGCTGTTCAGCAGTCTTGTGTCTTGGGGGTAGAAGCTGTTCAGCAGTCTTGTGTCTTGGGGGTAGAAGCTGTTCAGCAGGTGTCTTGGAGCTGTTCAGCAGTCTTGTGTCTTGGGGGTAGAAGCTGTTCAGCAGTCTTGTGTCTTGGGGGGCAGAAGTCTGTTCAGCAGTCTTGTGTCTTGGGGGCAGAAGCTGTTCAGCAGTCTTGTGTCTTGGGGGTAGAAGCTGTTCAGCAGTCTTGTGTCTTGGGGGCAGAAGCTGTTCAGCAGTCTTGTGTCTTGGGGTAGAAGCTGTTCAGCAGTCTTGTGTCTTGGGGGCAGAAGCTGTTCAGCAGTCTTGTGTCTTGGGGGTAGAAGCTGTTCAGCAGTCTTGTGTCTTGGGGGTAGAAGCTGTTCAGCAGTCTTGTGTCTTGGGGGTAGAAGCTGTTCAGCAGTCTTGTGTCTTGGGGGTAGAAGCTGTTCAGCAGTCTTGTGTCTTGGGGGTAGAAGCTGTTCAGCAGTCTTGTGTCTTGGGGGCAGAAGCTGTTCAGCAGTCTTGTGTCTTGGGGCAGAAGCTGTTCAGCAGTCTTGTGTCTTGGGGGTAGAAGCTGTTCAGCAGTCTTGTGTCTTGGGGGTAGAAGCTGTTCAGCAGTCTTGTGTCTTGGGGGTAGAAGCTGTCCAGCAGTCTTGTGTCTTGGGGGTAGAAGCTGTTCAGCAGTCTTGTGTCTTGGGGGCAGAAGCTGTTCAGCAGTCTTGTGTCTTGGGGGTAGAAGCTGTTCAGCAGTCTTGTGTCTTGGGGGTAGAAGCTGTTCAGCAGTCTTGTGTCTTGGGGGTAGAAGCTGTTCAGCAGTCTTGTGTCTTGGGGGTAGAAGCTGTTCAGCAGTCTTGTGTCTTGGGGGTAGAAGCTGTTCAGCAGTCTTGTGTCTTGGGGGTAGAAGCTGTTCAGCAGTCTTGTGTCTTGGGGGTAGAAGCTGTTCAGCAGTCTTGTGTCTTGGGGGCAGAAGCTGTTCAGCAGTCTTGTGTCTTGGGGGTAGAAGCTGTTCAGCAGTCTTGTGTCTTGGGGGGTAGAAGCTGTTCAGCAGTCTTGTGTCTTGGGGGCAGAAGCTGTTCAGCAGTCTTGTGTCTTGGGGGTAGAAGCTGTTCAGCAGTCTTGTGTCTTGGGGGTAGAAGCTGTTCAGCAGTCTTGTGTCTTGGGGGGTAGAAGCTGTTCAGGAGTCTTGTGTCTTGGGGGTAGAAGCTGTTCAGCAGTCTTGTGTCTTGGGGGTAGAAGCTGTTCAGCAGTCTTGTGTCTTGGGGGCAGAAGCTGTTCAGCAGTCTTGTGTCTTGGGGGTAGAAGCTGTTCAGCAGTCTTGTGTCTTGGGGGTAGAAGCTGTTCAGCAGTCTTGTGTCTTGGGGGTAGAAGCTGTTCAGCAGTCTTGTGTCTTGGGGGTAGAAGCTGTTCAGCAGTCTTGTGTCTTGGGGGTAGAAGCTGTTCAGCAGTCTTGTGTCTTGGGGGGTAGAAGCTGTTCAGCAGTCTTGTGTCTTGGGGGTAGAAGCTGTTCAGCAGTCTTGTGTCTTGGGGGTAGAAGCTGTTCAGCAGTCTTGTGTCTTGGGGGTAGAAGCTGTTCAGCAGTCTTGTGTCTTGGGGGGGTAGAAGCTGTTCAGCAGTCTTGTGTCTTGGGGGTAGAAGCTGTTCAGCAGTCTTGTGTCTTGGGGGTAGAAGCTGTTCAGGAGTCTTGTGTCTTGGGGTAGAAGCTGTTCAGCAGTCTTGTGTCTTGGGGGTAGAAGCTGTTCAGGAGTCTTGTGTCTTGGGGGTAGAAGCTAGTTCAGAGTCTTGTGTCTTGGGGTAGAAGCTGTTCAGGAGTCTTGTGTCTTGGGGGTAGAAGCTGTTCAGGAGTCTTGTGTCTTGGGGGTAGAAGCTGTTCAGGAGTCTTGTGTCTTGGGGGTAGAAGCTGTTCAGGAGTCTTGTGTCTTGGGGGCAGAAGCTGTTCAGGAGTCTTGTGTCTTGGGGGTAGTTCAGGGAGTCTTGTGTCTTGGGGTAGAAGCTGTTCAGGAGTCTTGTGTCTTGGGGGTAGAAGCTGTTCAGCAGTCTTGTGTCTTGGGGGTAGAAGCTGTTCAGGAGTCTTGTGTCTTGGGGGTAGAAGCTGTTCAGGAGTCTTGTGTCTTGGGGGTAGAAGCTGTTCAGGAGTCTTGTGTCTTGGGGGTAGAAGCTGTTCAGGAGTCTTGTGTCTTGGGGGTAGAAGCTGTTCAGGAGTCTTGTGTCTTGGGGGGTAGAAGCTGTTCAGGAGTCTTGTGTCTTGGGGGTAGAAGCTGTTCAGGAGTCTTGTGTCTTGGGGGTAGAAGCTGTTCAGGAGTCTTGTGTCTTGGGGGTAGAAGCTGTTCAGGAGTCTTGTGTCTTGGGGGTAGAAGCTGTTCAGGAGTCTTGTGTCTTGGGGGTAGAAGCTGTTCAGGAGTCTTGTGTCTTGGGGGTAGAAGCTGTTCAGGAGTCTTGTGTCTTGGGGGTAGAAGCTGTTCAGGAGTCTTGTGTCTTGGGGGTAGAAGCTGTTCAGGAGTCTTGTGTCTTGGGGGTAGAAGCTGTTCAGGAGTCTTGTGTCTTGGGGGTAGAAGCTGTTCAGCAGTCTTGTGTCTTGGGGGTAGAAGCTGTTCAGAGTCTTGTGTCTTGGGGGTAGAAGCTGTTCAGCAGTCTTGTGTCTTGGGGGTAGAAGCTGTTCAGGAGTCTTGTGTCTTGGGGGTAGAAGCTGTTCAGGAGTCTTGTGTCTTGGGGGTAGAAGCTCTTCTTGTGTCTTGGGGGTAGAAGCTGTTCAGGAGTCTTGTGTCTTGGGGGTAGAAGCTGTTCAGGAGTCTTGTGTCTTGGGGTAGAAGCTGTTCAGGAGTCTTGTGTCTTGGGGGTAGAAGCTGTTCAGGAGTCTTGTGTCTTGGGGGTAGAAGCTGTTCAGGAGTCTTGTGTCTTGGGGGTAGAAGCTGTTCAGGAGTCTTGTGTCTTGGGGGTAGAAGCTGTTCAGGAGTCTTGTGTCTTGGGGGTAGAAGCTGTTCAGGTCTTGTGTCTTGGGGTAGAAGCTGTTCAGGAGTCTTGTGTCTTGGGGGTAGAAGCTGTTCAGGAGTCTTGTGTCTTGGGGGTAGAAGCTGTTCAGGAGTCTTGTGTCTTGGGGGTAGAAGCTGTTCAGGAGTCTTGTGTCTTGGGGGTAGAAGCTGTTCAGGAGTCTTGTGTCTTGGGGGGTAGAAGCTGTTCAGGAGTCTTGTGTCTTGGGGGTAGAAGCTGTTCAGGAGTCTTGTGTCTTGGGGGTAGAAGCTGTTCAGGAGTCTTGTGTCTTGGGGGTAGAAGCTGTTCAGGAGTCTTGTGTCTTGGGGGTAGAAGCTGTTCAGAGTCTTGTGTCTTGGGGGTAGAAGCTGTTCAGCAGTCTTGTGTCTTGGGGGTAGAAGCTGTTCAGCAGTCTTGTGTCTTGGGGGTAGAAGCTGTTCAGCAGTCTTGTGTCTTGGGGGTAGAAGCTGTTCAGGAGTCTTGTGTCTTGGGGTAGAAGCTGTTCAGGAGTCTTGTGTCTTGGGGGTAGAAGCTGTTCAGGAGTCTTGTGTCTTGGGGGTAGAAGCTGTTCAGGAGTCTTGTGTCTTGGGGGTAGAAGCTGTTCAGGAGTCTTGTGTCTTGGGGGTAGAAGCTGTTCAGGAGTCTTGTGTCTTGGGGGTAGAAGCTGTTCAGAGTCTTGTGTCTTGGGGGTAGAAGCTGTTCAGGAGTCTTGTGTCTTGGGGGGTAGAAGCTGTTCAGGAGTCTTGTGTCTTGGGGGTAGAAGCTGTTCAGGAGTCTTGTGTCTTGGGGGTAGAAGCTGTTCAGGAGTCTTGTGTCTTGGGGGGTAGAAGCTGTTCAGGAGTCTTGTGTCTTGGGGTAGAAGCTGTTCAGGAGTCTTGTGTCTTGGGGGTAGAAGCTGTTCAGGAGTCTTGTGTCTTGGGGGTAGAAGCTGTTCAGGAGTCTTGTGTCTTGGGGGTAGAAGCTGTTCAGGAGTCTTGTGTCTTGGGGGTAGAAGCTGTTCAGGAGTCTTGTGTCTTGGGGGTAGAAGCTGTTCAGGAGTCTTGTGTCTTGGGGGTAGAAGCTGTTCAGGAGTCTTGTGTCTTGGGGGTAGAAGCTGTTCAGGAGTCTTGTGTCTTGGGGGTAGAAGCTGTTCAGGAGTCTTGTGTCTTGGGGGGTAGAAGCTGTTCAGGAGTCTTGTGTCTTGGGGGTAGAAGCTGTTCAGGAGTCTTGTGTCTTGGGGGTAGAAGCTGTTCAGGAGTCTTGTGTCTTGGGGGTAGAAGCTGTTCAGGAGTCTTGTGTCTTGGGGGTAGAAGCTGTTCAGGAGTCTTGTGTCTTGGGGGTAGAAGCTGTTCATTAAATGTTTCTTCATGTAGCCAACATATTCATGCTTCACCTATTCCTCTTGATTTCACAAGATATTCTTGATATTATTGAACAAACATGACGATTTAGGCCTAATCCATCACTGTTATCAGACGGCATTTCACTAATGTCTACACCTGTTGTATTCGGCACATGTGACTAATACAGTTTGATTTGATTTAGCTACGTTTGCTCTGACTCAGTACATTTATCAGCGAGCTAGCCAGCTAACTAGCGAGTCGCGTCAGCGACTAACACAATTTAGCTAAAACTTGCAGAGAATAGACAAACTAGCTGTTAGCAACAAACTAATAGTGTCATTTATAGAACGCTTGCGGATGGATATTAAGAAGCAATGTGGAAACGGCTTCGTTGTCATCAACATTGTCTCATTTGCTGCATTGACCATGTAAACTGAACGCAATATATAGTATAGAATATAATTACCAGAAAATAGTTCATTTCCCCCCACCTTCTGATGTTCCCAGAATCTCTATGTTAACCAAGGGGATTTGCAAATGTAACCTCAGTAGGGTAGAGAGAGGAAAAGGGGGGGGTATTTATGACTGTCATAAACCTACCCCCCCAGGCCAACGTCATGGCAACCATTTAGACTGAGTGCAAGTGTCTCGTGGTCGAGCAACAACAACATGCGCTCCTCAAGTGACGCGACAGGTCTGTGTGCAACAGGATCTTCTAAATCAAAGAGAACTCGGCATGAGTACGTTGGCTACATGAAACAGCTAAGAGAGCATTTTAATGTCGCCAAAGATTACAGTGTCCTCTAGGCAACACCGACCAACACCTTGTTTCTTACCCACAACTCCTCTTTCATTCGTCATCATGTCAACGTGTCCCACTATCATCTTCTATCTATAGAATTAAGAATATTCATTATGACGTCAAATGACAATTGCGACATTTGGTTTAAAGTTGTTTGCCCATATGGCGCTGCCCTACATGGGGAAATGATCTCAAATGTGTGCAGGAAAAAATAAAGAACTGAACATGCAAACAATTATTTTTTTTGTTTGAAGTTTAATTGAACAGTATAAAACAATCCGAATGGAGAGAGAGAGAGAGAGACCCATTGAAATCACTTAGCATGATGTTGCCGTCACCACCTGGTATAGGTCCGTCAGGAAGTCCAGTTGCAGAGGGAGGTCCAGGGCCCCAAGCTTGTTGACGTGCTTGTTAGGAGGGGACTATGATGTTGAACGCTAAACGATAGTCAATGAAAATCTCACGTAGGTATCTATCTCTCTTAGCTAGGTGGGTGAGGCCAGTGTGGAGCGCAATTGAGATTGCGTCGTCTATGGATCTGTATGGTGTCTGGGATGATGGAGTTTGTGCCATAACCAGCCTTTCAAAATCACTTCATGATGACAGATGTGAGTGCTACAGGGTGGTAGTCATTGTGGCAGGCAGCCTCAAGAGTTCTTGGGAACAGGAATAATGGTGGTCAGTTTGAGACGTGGGGATTACAGACTGGGACAAGGAGAGGCTGAAAATAACTGAATAAGCCTCGCTAGCGTCCTGGATTAACGTCCAACCCTGCAGCCAGTGTTGACCTGATTTTTAAAAAATCTTCTCGTCTCAGAGCGAGATCACCCAGTCCTCTGAGTCGGCTGGGGCCCTCATGCATGGTTCGGTGATGTTTTTGTTCGAAAGTGTGCATAAAATGCATTGAGTTAGTTTGGGAGAGAGGCATTGTTGGGCAGATCACGGCTGGGTCTTCCTTTGTAATCCGTAATGGACCGTAGCCCACATGCGTTGGGCATCAGAGCCTGTATAATAGGATTCTACCCTGCTCCTAAAGGGTCATTTTTGCTTTGTTTTGATGCAGAGATCATAACAGGACTTCTTGTAATTGGTCCTCCGCCGTAGACACGTGGTTTGCTGTAGTTTAGCTCCACCCTCTGTGCTAATCCAGGGCTTTTGATTGGGGAAGCACGTGGTTTGCTGTAGTTTAGCTCCACCCTCTGTGCTAATCCAGGGCTTTTGATTGGGGAAGCATGTGGTTTGCTGTAGTTTAGCTCCACCCTCTGTGCTAATCCAGGGCTTTTGATTGGGGAAGCATGTGGTTTGCTGTAGTTTAGCTCCACCCTCTGTGCTAATCCAGGGCTTTTGATTGGGGAAGCATGTGGTTTGCTGTAGTTTAGCTCCACCCTCTGTGCTAATCCAGGGCTTTTGATTGGGGAAGCACGTGGTTTGCTGTAGTTTAGCTCCACCCTCTGTGCTAATCCAGGGCTTTTGATTGGGGAAGCATGTGGTTTGCTGTAGTTTAGCTCCACCCTCTGTGCTAATCCAGGGCTTTTGATTGGGGAAGCATGTGGTTTGCTGTAGTTTAGCTCCACCCTCTGTGCTAATCCAGGGCTTTTGATTGGGGAAGCACGTGGTTTGCTGTAGTTTAGCTCCACCCTCTGTGCTAATCCAGGGCTTTTGATTGGGGAAGCATGTGGTTTGCTGTAGTTTAGCTCCACCCTCTGTGCTAATCCAGGGCCTTTGATTGGGGAAGCATGTGGTTTGCTGTAGTTTAGCTCCACCCTCTGTGCTAATCCAGGGCCTTTGATTGGGGAAGCAGAGACCTTTCACTGTGGGGACAACGTCAGAATGTTCTAATGAACCGAGGACTGGGGTGGTCTCTGTGCCCTGTCCCATCCTCGTCAACGGTATTGGTCCTGGGACATATTCGGTAGCAAAGTGGTCCTGTAGCTTGGCACTAATATTAAGTTGGAAGCCCAGATTTTGAAAAAAGTAGCTTTTTCTTCTCCATAAACCAAAAATAAATAGTAATTCTCACCAATTTTTTTAATAAAAAAAACAACAACTTTTACTGACATTTTAACACCTTTTTTGAACAAAACAAGTCCTTGAAAATCTCACGGAGTAGCTGGCCCTTTCTCCGGATTTCCCGTTTATTGAGACTTCATCTCGAAGCGGCGAACAGGTGTACGCTTTAGTCTTCTCTGGCTGTAAGACCTCTCTGTCGTTCTGTACCTCTCTGTCGTTCTGTACCTCTCTGTCGTTCTGTACCTCTCTGTCGTTCTGTACCTCTCTGTCGTTCTGTACCTCTCTGCCGTTCTGTACCTCTCTGTCGTTCTGTACCTCTCTGTCGTTCTGTACCTCTCTGCCGTTCTGTACCTCTCTGTCGTTCTGTACCTCTCTGCCGTTCTGTACCTCTCTGCCGTTCTGTACCTCTCTGTCGTTCTGTACCTCTCTGTCGTTCTGTACCTCTCTGTCGTTCTGTACCTCCCTGTCGTTCTGTACCTCTCTGTCGTTCTGTACCTCTCTGTCGTTCTGTACCTCTCTGTCGTTCTGTACCTCTCTGTCGTTCTGTACCTCTCTGCCTTCAATGTTGACAATTACGTTCAAATCAAATCTTATTTGTCACATACACATGGTTAATGCGAGTGTGTCTTCCTGAGGAGGCTGTGTCTTCCTGAGTGAGGAGGCTGTGTCTTCCTGAGTGAGGAGGCTGTGTCTTCCTGAGTGAGGAGGCTGTGTCTTCCTGAGTGAGGAGGCTGTGTCTTCCTGAGTGAGGAGGCTGTGTCTTCCTGAGTGAGGAGGCTGTGTCTTCCTGAGTGAGGAGGCTGTGTCTTCCTGAGTGAGGAGGCTGTGTCTTCCTGAGTGAGGAGGCTGTGTCTTCCTGAGTGAGGAGGCTGTGTCTTCCTGAGTGAGGATGCTGTGTCTTCCTGAGTGAGGATGCTGTGTCTTCCTGAGTGAGGATGCTGTGTCTTCCTGAGTGAGGATGCTGTGTCTTCCTGAGTGAGGATGCTGTGTCTTCCTGAGTGAGGATGCTGTGTCTTCCTGAGTGAGGATGCTGTGTCTTCCTGAGTGAGGAGGCTGTGTCTTCCTGAGTGAGGAGGCTGTGTCTTCCTGAGTGAGGAGGCTGTGTCTTCCTGAGTGAGGAGGCTGTGTCTTCCTGAGGAGGCTGTGTCTTCCTGAGTGAGGAGGCTGTGTCTTCCTGAGTGAGGAGGCTGTGTCTTCCTGAGTGAGGATGCTGTGTCTTCCTGAGTGAGGAGGCTGTGTCTTCCTGAGTGAGGAGGCTGTGTCTTCCTGAGTGAGGATGCTGTGTCTTCCTGAGTGAGGATGCTGTGTCTTCCTGAGTGAGGATGCTGTGTCTTCCTGAGTGAGGAGGCTGTGTCTTCCTGAGTGAGGAGGCTGTGTCTTCCTGAGTGAGGATGCTGTGTCTTCCTGAGTGAGGAGGCTGTGTCTTCCTGAGTGAGGAGGCTGTGTCTTCCTGAGTGAGGAGGCTGTGTCTTCCTGAGTGAGGAGGCTGTGTCTTCCTGAGTGAGGAGGCTGTGTCTTCCTGAGTGAGGAGGCTGTGTCTTCCTGAGTGAGGAGGCTGTGTCTTCCTGAGTGAGGAGGCTGTGTCTTCCTGAGTGAGGAGGCTGTGTCTTCCTGAGTGAGGAGGCTGTGTCTTCCTGAGTGAGGAGGCTGTGTCTTCCTGAGTGAGGAGGCTGTGTCTTCCTGAGTGAGGAGGCTGTGTCTTCCTGAGTGAGGAGGCTGTGTCTTCCTGAGTGAGGAGGCTGTGTCTTCCTGAGTGAGGAGGCTGTGTCTTCCTGAGTGAGGAGGCTGTGTCCTTCTGAGTGAGGAGGCTGTGTCTTCCTGAGTGAGGAGGCTGTGTCTTCCTGAGTGAGGAGGCTGTGTCTTCCTGAGTGAGGAGGCTGTGTCTTCCTGAGTGAGGAGGCTGTGTCTTCCTGAGTGAGGAGGCTGTGTCTTCCTGAGTGAGGAGGCTGTGTCCTTCTTGAGGAGGCTGTGTCTTCCTGAGTGAGGAGGCTGTGTCCTTCCTGAGTGAGGAGGCTGTGTCTTCCTGAGTGAGGAGGCTGTGTCTTCCTGAGTGAGGAGGCTGTGTCTTCCTGAGTGAGGAGGCTGTGTCTTCCTGAGTGAGGAGGCTGTGTCTTCCTGAGT
>NC_068424.1:3404737-3439737 GCF_023373465.1 Oncorhynchus keta | reverse complement strand
GTCCTGTTAGCCACACCTTTCTGCCACAGAGCCATCTAATGGCCTGTTAGCCACACCCTTCTGCCACAGAGCCATCTAGTGGAATCCCAAGAGGCCTGTTAGCCACACCTTTCTGCCACAGAGCCATCTAATGGCCTGTTAGTCACACCTTTCTGCCACAGAGCCATCTAGTGGCCTGTTAGCCACACCTTTCTGCCACAGAGCCATCTAGTGGAATCCCAAGAGGCCTGTCAGCCACATCTTTCTGCCAAAGAGCCATCTAGTGGAATCCCAAGAGGCCTGTCAGCCACACCTTTCTGCCACAGAGCCAGCTAGTGGAATCCCAAGAGGCCTGTTAGCCACACCTTTCTGCCACAGAGCCATCTAGTGGAATCCCAAGAGGCCTGTTAGCCACACCTTTCTGGCACAGAGCCATCTAGTGGAATCCCAAGAGGCCTGTTAGCCACACCTTTCTGCCACAGAGCCATCTAATGGCCTGTTAGCCACACCTTTCTGCCACAGAGCCATCTAGTGGCCTGTTAGCCACACCTTTCTACCACAGAGCCATCTAGTGGAATCCCAAGAGGCCTGTTAGCCACACCTTTCTGCCACATAGCCGTCTAGTGGCCTGTTAGCCACACCTTTCTGCCACAGAGCCATCTAGTGGCCTGTTAGCCACACCTTTCTGCCACAGAGCCATCTAGTGGAATCCCAAGAGGCCTGTTAGCCACACCTTTCTGCCACAGAGCCATCTAGTGGCCTGTTAGCCACACCTTTCTGCCACAGAGCCATCTAGTGGAATCCCAAGAGGCCTGTTAGCCACACCTTTCTGCCACAGAGCCATCTAGTGGAATCCCAAGAGGCCTGTTAGCCACACCTTTCTGCCACAGAGCCAGCTAGTGGAATCCCAAGAGGCCTGTTAGCCACACCTTTCTGCCACAGAGCCAGCTAGTGGAATCCCAAGAGGCCTGTTAGCCACACCTTTCTGCCACAGAGCCATCTAGTGGAATCCCAAGAGGCCTGTTAGCCACACCTTTCTGCCACAGAGCCATCTATATACAGAGCCTTAAAGTATTAAAGTAAAGTATTGTAATGTTTCACACCTCTTGACGTTTCCACATTTTGTTGTTGCAGCTTTTCTTTTGTCAAACAAACAATAATACAGTAATGTCAAAGTGAATGATGTTTTTCACCTTTTTTTTACAAATCGATTTAAAAAAAGAATGGCTGGGGCCTCCTGGGTGGCGCAGTGGTTAAGGCCGCTGTACTGACTCTGGGTTTGCGCCCAGGCTCTGTCGTAACCGGCCACGACCAGGAGGTCCGTGACGCGACGCACAATTGACCCAGTGTCGTCCGGGTCAGGGAGGGTTTGGCCGATATGGATGTCCTTGTCTCATCGCACACCAGCGACTCCTGTGGCGGGCCGGGCGTAGTGCACGCTAACCAGGTCGCTAGGTGTACGGTGTTTCCTCCGACACATTGGTGCGGCTGGCTTCCGGGTTGGAAGCGCGCTGTGTTAAGAAGCAGTGCGGCTTGGTTGGGTTGTGTATCGGAGGACACATGACTTTCAACCTTCGTCTCTCCCGAGCCCGTACAGGAGTTGTAGCAATGAGACAAGATAGTAGATACTAACTAAACAATTGGAAAAATAAATACAAAATGTAACATTTACGGGCTAAAAAAAGAAAAGAAAAAAGGCTGAAATGTCAATAAGTTTTCAAGTTCAGGAGTAGAAATGTGCTCAACAAGTCACATAATAGGTTGCATGGACTCATTCAATGACTACCTCGTCTCTGTACCCAACACATTTAATTATCTGTAAGGTCCCTCAGTCGAGCAGTGAATTTCATACCACAAAGAGCAGGGAGGTTTTCCAATGACTTCCCTTCCAAAGAAGGGCACCTATTGGTAGATGGGTAAAAGTCAACTAAAAAGGCAGACACTGAATATCTCTTTGATGATGGTGAAGTTATTAATTCATTAATTGGTTGGTGTATGAATAAACCCAGTCACCACAAAGATACAGGTGTCCTTCCTAACTCAGTTGCCGGTGTGGAAGGAAACTGCTCAGGGATTTCACCATGAGGCCAATGGTGACTTTAAAACAGTTACAGAGTTTAATGGCTGTGATAGGAGGAAACTGAGGATGGATCAACAACATTGTAGTTACTCCACAATACTAATCTAATTGACAGTGAAAAGAAGGAAGCCTGTACAGAATTAAAATATTCTACAACTTGCAACAAAACATGTAATTAATACTGAAAATGTGGCAAATCAAATAAGTTTTTGTCTTGTATACAAAGTGTTTTGTTTGGGGAAAATCCAATACAACACATTACTGAGTACACCTCTCCATATTTTCAAGCATAGTGGTGGCTGCATCATGTTATGGGTATGTTTTGTAATCGTTAAGGACTGGGGAGTTTTTCAGGAACAGAATGGAGCTGACCACCGGCTTAAGCACCTAACACACAATGCCAAAGCTACGCTAGTTACCAAGACGACAGTGAATGTTCCTGAGTGGCCGAGTTAGTTCTGACTTAAATCTACTTGAAAATCTATGACGAGGCCTGAAACGGTTGTCTAGCAATGATCAATAACCAATTTGACAGAGATTGAAGAATGTTGAAAATAACAATTTGTCAATGTTGCACAATCCATGTGTGGAAAGCTCTTAGAGACTTACCCAGAAAGACTCACAGCTGTAATAGCTCTTAGAGACTTACCCAGAAAGACTCACAGCTGTAATAGCTCTTAGAGACTTACCCAGAAAGACTCACAGCTGTAATAGCTCTTAGAGACTTACCCAGAAAGACTCACAGCTGTAATAGCTCTTAGAGACTTACCCAGAAAGACTCACAGCTGTAATTGCTGTCGAAGGTGATTCTAACATGTATTGACTCAGGGGATTGAATACTTACCGAATCAATATACACTATATATACTTAAGTATGTGTACATCCCTTCAAATTTGTAGATTACACTATTTCAGCCTCATCCGTTGCTGACGGGTGTATAAAATTGAGCACCTAAACAAACATTGGCAGTAGAAAAATGGCCTTACTGAAGAGCTCAGTGACTTCAAACGTGTCACCGTCTTAGGATGCCACACAAGTGGAAACGTCTAGGAGCAACAACGGCTCAGCGCCGAAGTGGTAGGCCACACAATCTCACAGAGCGGGACCGCTGAAGCACGTAGCGCGTAAAAATAATCTGACCTTAGTTGCAACACTCACTACCGAGTTCCAAACTGCCTCTGGAAGTAACGTCAGCACAACAACGGTTCATTGGGAGCTTCATGAAATGGGTTTCCATGGCCGAGGCAGGTGCACACTCTGCCTAGAAGGACAGCATCCCGGAGTCACCTCTTCACTGTTGACGTTGAGACTGGACAGAGGAACTCTGCCTAGAAGGCCAGCATCCCGGAGTCGCCTCTTCACTGTTGACGTTGAGACTGGACAGAGGAACTCTGTCTAGAAGGCCAGCATCCCGGAGTCACCTCTTCACTGTTGACGTTGAGACTGGACAGAGGAACTCTGCCTAGAAGGCCAGCATCCCGGAGTCGCCTCTTCACTGTTGACGTTGAGACTGGACAGAGGAACTCTGCCTAGAAGGCCAGCATCCCGGAGTTGCCTCTTCACTGTTGATGCCAACCCCTCTGTAAATTACAGGGTATGAATCCTCTTCCTTCTTCCGCTATAGATCTTTAGCATAGTCACTTAGTATCGATCAGACCCACCCCAAAACCAACCTGCAGATTCTTCAGCCTGGCCTATTCAACCTCAGGAGGCTGAAGACATTTGGCTCGGTCAAAAAATGACCCCTCCAAAAAAATCTGTATATGTGTATTATTGTTGTTGTTATTTATTATTAGACAGTTGTTTATTTGTCTTGTTACTGGAAGAGATTTGTTGTATTTTTTGAGGACATTCTTGAAAATCCCAGATGGTACATCAAGAGTTCATGCTGATGTGTTGGTGCAGATGTGTCACCTCCTCCAGTATGGATCGAGGATAACAGAACTGTGTTGGTGCAGATGTGTCACCTCCTCCAGTATGGATCGAGATAACAGAACTGTGTTGGTACAGATGTCACCTCCTCCAGTATGGATCGAGGATAACAGAACTGTGTTGGTGCAGATGTGTCACCTCCTCCAGTATGGATCGAGGGTAACAGAACTGTGTTGGTGCAGATGTGTCACCTCCTCAGTATGGATCGAGGATAACAGAACTGTGTTGGTGCAGATGTGTCACCTCCTCACAGTATGGATCAAGGATAACAGAACTGTGTTGGTGCAGATGTGTCACCTCCTCCAGTATGGATCAGAGGATAACAGAACTGTGTTGGTGCAGATGTGTCACCTCTTCAGTATGGATCAAGGATAACAGAACTGTGTTGGTGCAGATGTGTCACCTCCTCCAGTATGGATCGAGGATAACAGAACTGTGTTGGTGCAGATGTGTCACCTCCTCCAGTATGGATCGAGGATAACAGAGACTGTGTTGGTGCAGATGTCACCTCCTACAGTATGGATCGAGGATAACAGAACTGTGTTGGTACAGATGTGTCACCTCCTCCAGTATGGATCGAGGATAACAGAACTGTGTTGGTGCAGATGTGTGCACCTCCTCAGTATGGATCGAGGGTAACAGAACTGTGTTGGTACAGATGTCACCTCCAGTATGGATCAAGGGTAACAGAACTGTGTTGGTACAGATGTGTCACCTCCTCCAGTATGGATCAAGGATAACAGAACTGTGTTGGTGCAGATGTCACCTCCTCCAGTATGGATCGAGGATAACAGAACTGTGTTGGTGCAGATGTGTCACCTCCTCCAGTATGGATCGAGGATAACAGTACTGTGTTGGTGCAGATGTTCACCTCCTCCAGTATGGATCGAGTTAACAGAACTGTGTTGGTGCAGATGGTCACCTCCTCCAGTATGGATCAAGAGTTCAGAACTGTGTTGGTGCAGATGTGTCACCTCCTCCAGTATGGATCGAGGATAACAGAACTGTGTTGGTGCAGATGTGTCACCTCCTCCAGTATGGATCGAGGATAACAGTACTGTGTTGGTGCAGATGTGTCACCTCCTCCAGTATGGATCAAGGATAACAGAACTGTGTTGGTGCAGATGTGTCACCTCCTCCAGTATGGATCGAGGATAACAGAACTGTGTTGGTGACATCCCTCAAAGCTGAGAGATTTACCTGGTGTTGATGAGTTACTGCATATTTAACATTCAAGGCAGGTTTAAATGATTCAAAGTGAATCTGATGGTCTTTTGGAGAGAAAAAAGAAAACAAAAACAACTACTACTACATCTGTGTGTTAAAATCCTTGAGGTTTCAGACATTTTTTTTTTAGAAGCGAAAGAAACTACTTTTGAAACGGAGGTCAGGAAAAACTATTTCTGTCTCTTCTCCTTTCACCTCTATTCTGTTACATAGTGCTTCTTAACGCTGGTCCTGGGGACCAAAAAGCCGTGCACATGTTAGTCATTTAGCAGACTCTCTTATCCAGAGTGACTTACAGTAGTGAGTCATTTAGCTGACTCTCTTATCCAGAGTGACTTACAGTAGTGAGTCATTTAGCTGACTCTCTTATCCAGAGTCTTACAGTAGTGAGTCATTTAGCTGACTCTCTTATCCAGTGAGTCATTTAGCTGACTCTCTTATCCAGAGTGACTTACAGTAGTGAGTCATTTAGCTGACTCTCTTATCCAGAGAGACTTACAGTAGTGAGTCATTTAGCTGACTCTCTTATCCAGAGAGACTTACAGTAGTGAGTCATTTAGCAGACTCTTATCCAGAGAGACTTACAGTAGTGAGTCATTTAGCTGACTCTCTTATCCAGAGTGACTTACAGTAGTGAGTCATTTAGCAGACTCTCTTATCCAGAGTGACTTACAGTAGTGAGTCATTTAGCAGACTCTCTTATCCAGAGTGACTTACAGTAGTGAGTCATTTAGCAGACTCTCTTATCCAGAGTGACTTACAGTAGTGAGTCATTTAGCTGACTCTCTTATCCAGAGTGACTTACAGTAGTGAGTCATTTAGCAGACTCTTTTATCCAGAGTGACTTACAGTAGTGAGTCATTTAGCAGACTCTCTTATCCAGAGTGACTTACAGTAGTGAGTCATTTAGCAGACTCTCTTATCCAGAGTGACTTACAGTAGTGAGTCATTTAGCTGACTCTCTTATCCAGAGTGACTTACAGTAGTGAGTCATTTAGCTGACTCTTATCCAGAGTGACTTACTGTAGTGAGTCATTTAGCAGACTCTCTTATCCAGAGTGACTTACTGTAGTGAGTCATTTAGCTGACTCTCTTATCCAGAGTGACTTACAGTAGTGAGTCATTTAGCAGACTCTTATCCAGAGTGACTTACTAGTGAGTCATTTAGCAGACTCTCTTATCCAGAGTGACTTACAGTAGTGAGTCATTTAGCAGACTCTCTTATCCAGAGTGACTTACAGTAGTGAGTCATTTAGCAGACTCTCTTATCCAGAGTGACTTACAGTAGTGAGTCATTTAGCTGACTCTCTTATCCAGAGAGACTTACAGTAGTGAGTCATTTAGCAGACTCTCTTATCCAGAGTGACTTACAGTAGTGAGTCATTTAGCAGACTCTCTTATCCAGAGTGACTTACAGTAGTGAGTCATTTAGCAGACTCTCTTATCCAGAGTGACTTACAGTAGTGAGTCATTTAGCAGACTCTCTTATCCAGAGTGACTTACAGTAGTGAGTCATTTAGCTGACTCTCTTATCCAGAGTGACTTACAGTAGTGAGTCATTTAGCAGACTCTCTTATCCAGAGTGACTTACAGTAGTGAGTCATTTAGCAGACTCTCTTATCCAGAGTGACTTACAGTAGTGAGTCATTTAGCTGACTCTCTTATCCAGAGTGACTTACAGTAGTGAGTCATTTAGCAGACTCTCTTATCCAGAGTGACTTACAGTAGTGAGTCATTTAGCTGACTCTCTTATCCAGAGTGACTTACAGTAGTGAGTCATTTAGCTGACTCTCTTATCCAGAGTGACTTACAGTAGTGAGTCATTTAGCAGACTCTCTTATCCAGAGTGACTTACAGTAGTGAGTCATTTAGCTGACTCTCTTATCCAGAGTGACTTACTGTAGTGAGTCATTTAGCTGACTCTCTTATCCAGAGTGACTTACAGTAGTGAGTCATTTAGCTGACTCTCTTATCCAGAGTGACTTACAGTAGTGAGTCATTTAGCAGACTCTCTTATCCAGAGTGACTTACAGTAGTGAGTCATTTAGCAGACTCTCTTATCCAGAGTGACTTACAGTAGTGAGTCATTTAGCAGACTCTCTTATCCAGAGTGACTTACAGTAGTGAGTCATTTAGCAGACTCTCTTATCCAGAGTGACTTACAGTAGTGAGTCATTTAGCAGACTCTCTTATCCAGAGTGACTTACAGTAGTGAGTCATTTAGCAGACTCTCTTATCCAGAGTGACTTACAGTAGTGAGTCATTTAGCAGACTCTCTTATCCAGAGTGACTTACAGTAGTGAGTCATTTAGCAGACTCTCTTATCCAGAGTGACTTACAGTAGTGAGTCATTTAGCTGACTCTCTTATCCAGAGTGACTTACAGTAGTGAGTGCATGTGTTTTTGTGAGAATCAAACCCTGGCAAGCGCCAGGCTCTTCCAACAGCCACACAGGTAGATGACTTAACTTTTTGTTTCCTAGCTCGTGGAATCAGGTGTGAAAACTACACCACTTTAGGTCTCAGGGTGAAGAAACAGTAGAGGATCACTTTCTGACCAACCCAGAGCCCCTTTTCCTGTCCTCCAGATCAGAGACAGCAGGGACGACCAGGGATGTTCTCTGTTTAGTGAGTCCTCCAGATCAGAGGCAGTAGGGATGACCAGGGTGTTCTCTGTTTAGTGAGTCCTCCAGATCAGAGGCAGTAGGGATGACCAGGGATGTTCTCTGTTTAGTGAGTCCTCCAGATCAGAGGCAGTAGGGATGACCAGGGATGTTGTCTGTTTAGTGAATCCTCCAGATCAGATGCTGTAGGGATGACCAGGGATGTTCTCTGTTTAGTGAATCCTCCAGATCAGATGCTGTAGGGATGAGCAGGGATGTTCTCTGTTTAGTGAGTCCTCCAGATCAGAGCCAGTAGGGATGACCAGGGATGTTGTCTGTTTAGTGAATCCTCCAGATCAGATGCTGTAGGGATGACCAGGGATGTTCTCTGTTTAGTGAGTCCTCCAGATCAGAGGCAGTAGGGATGACCAGGGATGTTCTCTGTTTAGTGAATCCTCCAGATCAGAGGCAGTAGGGATGACCAGGGATGTTCTCTGTTTAGTGAGTCCTCCAGATCAGATGCTGTAGGGATGTTCTCTGTTTAGTGAATCCTCCAGATCAGAGGCAGTAGTGATGACCAGGGATGTTCTCTGTTTAGTGAGTCCACCAGATCAGAGGCAGTAGGGATGACCAGATATGTTCTCTGTTTAGTGAGTCCTCCAGATCAGAGGTAGTAGGGATGACCAGGGATGTTCTCTGTTTGCTTTAGTGAGTCCTCCAGATCAGAGGCAGTAGGGATGACCAGGGATGTTCTCTGTTTAGTGAGTCCTCCAGATCAGAGGCAGTAGGGGTGACCAGGGATATTCTCTGTTTAGTGAGTCCTCCAGATCAGAGGCAGTAGGGATGACCAGGGATGTTCTCTGTTTAGTGAGTCTGCCAGATCAGAGGCAGTAGGGGTGACCAGGGATGTTCTCTGTTTAGTGAGTCCTCCAGATCAGAGACAGTAGGGGTGACCAGGGATGTTCTCTGTTTAGTAAGTCTGCCAGATCCGAGGCAGTAGGGAGGACCAGGGATGTTCTCTGTTTAGTGAGTCCTCCAGATCAGAGACAGTAGGTAGGACCAGGGATGTTCTCTGTTTAGTGAGTCCTCCAGATCAGAGGCAGTAGGGGTGACCAGGGATGTTCTCTGTTTAGTGAGTCTGCCAGATCAGAGACAGTAGGGTTGACCAGGGATGTTCTCTGTTTAGTGAGTCCTCCAGATCAGAGGCAGTAGGGGTGACCAGGGATGTTCTCTGTTTAGTGAGTCCTCCAGATCAGAGGTAGTAGGGATGACCAGGGATGTTCTCTGTTTAGTGAGTCCTCCAGATCAGACTACAGCACCACTCTCTCCAGTCATTTCCCCCGGTGATTTACAACCAACCAATCAATTGCAATTTCATGTGACATTGACCGTGTCTCGTGAAGAGTCAGGACAACAATGAGCCCAGCATGTTCAATATGTGACGTAACCTCCAATCCCTAACTCAGCCTCACACAGCTTCCGACACCTCCAGGCATTTGGGAGGACAAAGGCGAAATCAGCCTTTTTAGTCCAGTCAATCTATAAAATCTTATTAGCCTTGTGTGGGCTTCCCCCTCTATCTCTCCCCCTCTATCTCTCCCTGTCTATCTCTCCCTGTCTGTCTCTCCCCCTCTATCTCTCCCTCTCTATCTCTCCCTCTCTATCTCTCCCTGTCTATCTCTCCCTGTCTATCTCTCCCTGTCTATCTCTCCCTGTCTATCTCTCCCTCTCTATCTCTCCCTCTATCTCTCCCTGTCTATCTCTCCCTGTCTATCTCTCCCTCTATCTCTCCTGTCTATCTCTCCCTGTCTATCTCTCCCTCTCTATCTCTCCCTCTCTATCTCTCCCTCTCTATCTCTCCCTCTCTATCTCTCCCCCTCTATCTCTCCCTCTCTATCTCTCCCTCTCTATCTCTCCCTCCTCTCTATCTCTCCCTCTCTATCTCTCCCTCTCAATCTCTCCCTCTCTATCTCTCCCCCTCTATCTCTCCCTCTCTATCTCTCCTCTCTATCTCTCCTCTCTATCTCTCCCTGTCTATCTCTCCCTGTCTATCTCTCCCTGTCTATCTCTCCCTGTCTATCTCTCCCTGTCTATCTCTCCCTCTCTATCTCTCCCTCTATCTCTCCTCTCTATCTCTCCCTCTCTATCTCTCCCTCTCTATCTCTCCCTCTCTATCTCTCCCCCTCTATCTCTCCCCCTCTATCTCTCCCCTCTATCTCTCCCCCCTCTATCTCTCCCCCTCTATCTCTCCCCCTCTATCTCTCCCTCTCTATCTCTCCCTCTCTATCTCTCCCTCTCTATCTCTCCCCCTCTATCTCTCCCTCTCTATCTCTCCCCCTCCTCTCCCTGTCTTTCCATCCTTTTTTTGTTGGGGGGGGCAATGTTTATGGTCCCTTTTCAAAAATCCAGATGTTTTACCACATTCTGTAGGCATTCCCCCTCTTTTATATAGACATTGTCTAGCCGCAACTGAGCAAAGGACATTCAACTTTGACCCTGCTGTTCAACAGCAAGCTCTACATTTTTCTTCCGACAAAAATGCACTGCTTTAATATGTGTTAATTTTTCTGTTATGGTGAATTAATTGTTTTGTTGTCTACAGTTAAACTGCAAAACATTGTCAGATATGTTCATGTTATTAAGTTCATGTTATTTATTCAGCTTTTATTATATATATATTATTTTTTTCAGCTGATCTGGCTTTCAAGTCTAAATGAAAATAAAAATGTTTGTTCATAATTTATTCAGCTTTTAATTATATCTTCTTCTGGTATCCGCTATATATATTATTTTTTTCAATAATCGCTGATCTGGCTTACCATCTCATTTAACTGTCTGCTAGCCAATGAAAATAAAAATGTTTGTTCTAAAATGTTACATCTCATTTAACTAGAACATTCTTCTGGTACCATTCTAGAACATTACCAGAGCCAATGAGCGACTAATCTTCTGGTATCATCTAGAACGTTACCATCTCATTTAACTACAGACCATCTTCTTCTGGTATCTGCTATTCTAGAACATTACCATCTCATTTACCTGTGAAACACAAGCCCGCTGCTAGTGATGAGCCAGACTAATCTTCTGGTATCCGCTATTCTAGAACATTACCATCTCATTTAACTGTGAAACACAAGCCCACTGCTAGTGATGAGCCAGACTAATCTTCTGGTATCTGCTATTCTAGAACGTTACCATCTCATTTAACTGTGAAACACAAGCCCACTGCTAGTGATGAGCCAGACTAATCTTCTGGTATCTGCTATTCTAGAACGTTACCATCTCATTTAATCTTCTGGTATCTGCTAAACACAAGCACCCCACTGCTAGTGATGAGCCAGACTAATCTCTATATATATGTTTCAAGCCAACGCGGATCTATTTGCCAGACGATGAGGTAGAACCGGTGAATGGTTATGGTTATGACCTGTGTCTGTCTGACGCCAAACTGTTTTGAACAGTTCCCACTTTGACCTACCGTCCGTTCTTCTCAGAATGAAACATGAGTTTCCATACAGAAATCTTTCTTTAATGCTCATTTGCAGATTCCATCACAGACTAGCAGCACATACAGGGGGCCAAAATAGTATTTAGTCAGCCACCAATTGTGCAGGTTCTCCCACTTAAAAAGATGAGAGAGGGCTGTAATGTTCATCATATGTACACTTCAACTATGACAGATAAAATGAGGATTTTTTTATGAATTTATGTGCAAATTATGGCGGGAAATACGTATTTGGCAAATAATTTGGTCAGTTTACCTCAATACTTTGTTATATACCCTTTGTTGGCAATGACAGAGGTCCAACGTTTTCTGTAAGTCTTCACACACTGTTGCTGGTATTTTGTTGTGAGTTTGGACATATTAAAAGGGTATCATTAGAAAGGTTAAATTCTCCTCTATTACAGGACATAATGTGTTTCTGTTGGACCACACATCAAACAGGTAAAGGGCTTTATTGTCCGAGAGAAAGAAGTGGTTGTTATTTCTTTAGAATTTAACCTTTTGTTTCCCCCAAAGCAGTAGTCATTTAAACCAACACATTGTTATTTACAATGACGGCCTACACCTGGCCAAACCCGGACTACACCTGGCCAAACCCGGACTACACCTGGCCAAACCCGGACTACGCCTGGCCAAACCCGGCCTACGCCTGGCCAAACCCCCTACGCCTGGCCAAACCCCGCCTGGCCAAACCCCTGGCCTGGCCAAACCCGGCCTACGCCTGGCCAAACCCGGCCTACGCCTGGCCCAAACCCCCGGCCCACACCCTGGCCAAACCCGGCCCACGCCCTGGCCAAACCCGGCCCACACCTGGCCAAACCCGGCCCTACACCTGGCCCACCCGGCCCCTGGCCAAACCCGGCCCACACCTGGCCAAACCCGGCCCACGCCTGGCCAAACCCGGCCCACGCCTGGCCAAACCCGGCCCACACCTGGCCAAACCCGGACTACACCTGGCCAAACCCGGCCCTACACCTGGCCAAACCCGGCCTACACCTGGCCAAACCCACCTGGCCAAACCCGGCCCACACCTGGCCAAACCCGGACCACGCCTGGCCAAACCCGGCCCACGCCTGGCCAAACCCGGCCCACGCCTGGCCAAACCCGGCCCACGCCTGGCCAAACCCGGCCCACGCCTGGCCAAACCCGGCCCACGCCTGGCCAAACCGGCCCACGCCCCACCCGCCCACGCCTGGCCAAACCCGGCCCACACCTGGCCAAACCCGGCCTGGCCAAACCCGGCCTACACCTGGCCAAACCCAACTGTGCTGCCCTATGGGACTCCCAATCACGGCCGGTTGTGATACAGCCTGGAATCGAACCAAGGTATCTGTAGTGACACCTCTTGCACTGAGATGCAGAGCCTTAGACCGCTGAACCACTCAGGAGTCCAGTGATCTTTCGTCTCTTCGTAGGTATGAGTGGTAGGGGGAGGGGCTTGGTTTGGAGGGGAGGGGCTTGGTTTGGACTGGGTGAGGAGTGTCAGGGGAGGGGCTTGGTGTGTTTGTGTGGGGAGGGGCTGTGTCTGTGTGTGTGTGGCGGGGGGGGGCTTGGTGTCTGTGTGAGTGGCAGGGGAGGGGCTTGGTGCACACAGCACCACAGCACAGACGAGACCAAAAATGACAGACGCTCAAATGTTTTTTTAACGTGTTTCTCACAGGCATTTGCAACATTGCGCTAAAACATACATTTGAATGAATCATATTAATGTGATATATCGCCCAGCCCTACTAGGAAGTTGCTATTAGTTACCTGGCTAGATTGACCTATAACCCTAAATACCGTTTTAGATGGATAGGGGGCCGTTCCACCTCAAAGAGCATCAGCAAGAGGCTTGACACCATCACAGATTCTTCTGAAATCATTTCTGTTGTTAGAAACATGTTCGATTAGCGTTCCTGAAACATTATTTTCATGAAATGTCATTTAATCTCTGAGAAATTAAGTTAATTCTGTTGCACCCAAATTGTTATTTTTTTAATGGGTAGGATTCAGATTATATTTAGTAAATATTAGGGTTCACCAAATTTACAGTTCGGCGCAACAACAGTTCAGACGTGGTAGAGGCCACGCAGAATTTTTACGAGCTATTCGTTCCCACTCCTTACTCCCCTCTATTCGTTCCCACTCCTTACTCCCCTCTATTCGTTCCCTCTCTTTGTTCCCTCTCTTTGTTCCCTCTCTTTGTTCCCTCTCTTCGTTCCCTCTCTTCGTTCCCTCTCTTCGTTCCCTCTCTTTGTTCCCTCTCTTCGTTCCCTCTCTTCGTTCCCTCTATTCGTTCCCTCTATTCGTTCCCTCTATTCGTTCCCTCTCTTCGTTCCCTCTCTTCGTTCCCTCTATTCGTTCCCTCTCTTCATTCCCTCTTCATTCCCTCTTCGTTCCCTCTTCGTTCCCCTCTATTCGTTCCCTCTATTCTATACGTTCCCTCTCTTCATTCCCCTCTCTTCATTCCCTCTATTCATTCCCTCTATTCGTTCCCTCTCTTCATTCCCTCTTCGTTCCCTCTTCATTCCCTCTTCGTTCCCTCTATTTCTTCCCTCTCTTCATTCCCTCTTATTTGTTCCCTCTATTCTTTCCCTCTCTTACATTCCCCTCTTCGTTCCCTCTATTTCTTCCCTCTCTTCCCTCTTCATTCCCTCTATTCGTTCCCTCTCCTTCGTTCCCTCTATTCGTTCCCTCTTACTCCCCTCTATTTCTTCCCTCTCTTCATTCCCTCTTCATTCCCTCTATCCTTTCCCCTCTTCATTCCCTCTTCATTCCCTCTTCTCCCCTCTATTTCTTCCCTCTCTTCATTCCCTCTATTCGTTCCCTCTCTTCATTCCCTCTATTCGTTCCCTCTCTTCATTCCCTCTATTCGTTCCCTCTCTTCATTCCCTCTATTCGTTCCCTCTATTCGTTCCTCTCTTCATTCCCTCTATTCGTTCCCTCTCTTCATTCCCTCTCTTCATTCCCTCTATTCGTTCCCTCTATTCATTCCCTCTTCGTTCCCTCTTCGTTCCCTCTATTCGTTCCCTCTCTTCATTCCCTCTTCATTCCCTCTATTCGTTCCCTCTCTTCATTCCCTCTTCGTTCCCTCTCTTCATTCCCTCTATTCATTCCCTCTCTTCATTCCCTCTCTTCGTTCCCTCTATTTCTTCCCTCTCTTCATTCCCTCTATTCGTTCCCTCTCTTCATTCCCTCTATTCGTTCCCTCTCTTCATTCCCTCTATTCGTTCCCTCTCTTCATTCCCTCTATTCGTTCCTCTCTTCATTCCCTCTCTTCATTCCCTCTATTCGTTCCCTCTCTTCATTCCCTCTATTCATTCCCTCTATTCGTTCCTCTCTTCATTCCCTCTATTCGTTCCCTCTATTCGTTCCTCTCTTCATTCCCTCTATTCGTTCCCTCTATTCCTTCCTTTCTTCATTCCCTCTATTCGTTCCCTCTCTTCATTCCCTTCCCTCTCTTCGTTCCCTCTCCCTCTTTCGTTCCCTCTCTTCATTCCCTCTTCATTCCCTCTTCGTTCCCTCTCTTCATTCCCTCTTCATTCCCTCTATTTCTTCCCTCTCTTCATTCCCTCTTCATTCCCTCTTTCGTTCCCTCTATTCTTCCCTCTCTTCATTCCCTCTTCATTCCCTCTTCGTTCCCTCTCCTTTCCCTTCCCTCTCTTCATTCCCTCTTCATTCCCTCTATTCGTTCCCTCTCTTCATTCCCTCTATTCGTTCCTCTCTTCATTCCCTCTTCGTTCCCTCTCTTCATTCCTCTTCATTCCCTCTCTTCATTCCCTCTTCATTCCCTCTTCCCCTCTTCATTCCCTCTTCGTTCCCCCTCTTCGTTCCCTCTCTTCATTCCCTCTTCGTTCCCTCTCTTCTTCATTCCCTCTTCATTCCCTCTTCATTCCCTCTTCATTCCCTCTTCGTTTCCCTCTTCGTTCCCTCTCCTTACTTCCCTCTCTTCGTTCCCTCTCTTTCCCTCTATTCCCTCTATTCGTTCCCTCTCTTCATTCCCTCTTCATTCCCTCTTCGTTCCCTCTATTCGTTCCCTCTCTTCATTCCCTCTCTTCATTCCCTCTTCGTTCCCTCTCTTCATTCCCTCTTCGTTCCCTCTCTTCATTCCCTCTTCATTCCCTCTTCATTCCCTCTTCGTTCCCTCTTCGTTCCCTCCCCTCTCTTCATTCCCTCTTCGTTCCCTCTCTTCATTCCCTCTTCATTCCCTCTTCATTCCCTCTTCATTCCCTCTTCATTCCCTCTTCGTTCCCTCTCCTTATTCCCTCTATTCGTTCCCTCTCTTCATTCCCTCTATTCGTTCCCTCTCTTCATTCCCTCTTCATTCCCTCTTTCGTTCCCTCTATTCGTTCCCTCTATCCCTCTCTTCATTCCCTCTCTTCATTCCCTCTATTCGTTCCCTCTCTTCATTCCCTCTTCGTTCCCTCTTCATTCCCCTCTTCGTTCCCTCTATTTCTTCCCTCTCTTCATTCCCTCTTCGTTCCCTCTTTCATTCCCTCTTCGTTCCCTCTATTTCTTCCCTCTCTTCATTCCCTCTTCATTCCCTCTATTCGTTCCCTCTCTTCATTTCCCTCTTCGTTCCCTCTTCGTTCCCTCTATTTCTTCCCTCTCTTCATTCCCTCTTCATTCCCTCTATTCGTTCCCTCTCTTCATTCCCTCTTTATTCGTTCCCTCTATTTATTCCCTCTCTTCATTCCCTCTTCATTCCCTCTATTCGTTCCCTCTCTTCATTCCCTCTTCATTCCCTCTATTCGTTCCCTCTATTTCTTCCCTCTCTTCATTCCCTCTTCATTCCCTCTCTTCGTTCCCTCTCTTCATTCCCTCTATTCGTTCCCTCTCTTCATTCCCTCTATTCGTTCCCTCTCTTCATTCCCTCTATTCGTTCCCTCTCTTCATTCCCTCTATTCGTTCCCTCTATTCATTCCCTCTCTTCATTCCCTCTATTCGTTCCCTCTCCTTACTCCCCTCTATTCATTCCCTCTTCATTACTCCCCTCTCTTCGTTCCCTCTATTCGTTCCCTCTCTTCATTCCCTCTTCGTTCCCTCTCCTTACTATGTCCAGTAGGAGTGAAGGATACGGCCCTGTGTGTTTGTGTTGCTGGCTTGCAGTGAAATGACTCTCTGTTGAGCAAGTCGACTGTATCACGGTGACATTCCACTACCACTATTACAAGTTATTTATTGTGTAGGATAAATATAAAACAATCTAATTTGATGGAACCAATTTGACCACGTTTGCTTCCGCCGATGACGTACATCCAGCTGGCTGATGTGAAGCACCTCGATACAACACTGGTGGTCGTTCCCACGGGCTTGTCGTGACGTTGGCGAACTGGCATGTCACGGCTCCATCCACACGACCAATACTACAAGTTATTTCTCCCATTTGAAATAAACATCCGTTTTAATTAGCCTCGTGCCGCTGCTGCTGTTGCCAGCATAAACCAGTTAGCTGGGAACTGATGACTGACTGACTGAATCCGTTCATCTACACACTCTGCTCTCAGCTGCACGACATGCGTACATTTGGGCATCAGGCATGTCCGTATCGTCTCTCACGGGACAGAGAGGAGAGCAGTGGGTTGTGGGGAGGCAGTAGGTCACGAGATGAGAGAGGCTGGCAGAGGGGCTGGCAGAGAGGCTGGCAGAGGGGCTGGCAGAGGGGCTGGCAGAGGGGCTGGCAGAGGGGCTGGCAGAGGGGCTGGCAGAGAGGCTGGCAGAGGGGCTGGCAGAGAGGCTGGCAGAGAGGCTGGGAGAGGGCTGGCAGAGAGGCTGGCAGAGAGGGCTGGCAGAGAGGCTGGCAGACAGGCTGGCTGGGAGAGAGACTGGGAGAGGCTGGGAGAGAGGAGAGAGGCTGGCAGAGAGGCTGGGAGAGGCAGGCTGGGAGAGAGGAGG
The DNA here is from genome assembly GCF_023373465.1 of Oncorhynchus keta. Classification (NCBI taxonomy): domain Eukaryota; kingdom Metazoa; phylum Chordata; class Actinopteri; order Salmoniformes; family Salmonidae; genus Oncorhynchus; species Oncorhynchus keta. Next base: position 3,422,534 of record NC_068424.1, on the reverse strand, counting down.
CTGGGAGAGAGGCTGGGAGAGAGGAGAGAGGCTGGCAGAGAGGCTGGCAGCTGGGAGAGGGAGAGAGGCTGGGAGAGAGGCTGGCAGAGGCTGGCAGAGGGCTGGCAGAGAGGCTGGGAGAGAGGCTGGGAGAGAGGCTGGGAGAGGGCTGGCAGAGAGGCTGGCAGAGGGCTGGCAGAGGGCTGGCAGAGGGCTGGGAGAGAGACTGGCAGAGAGGCTGGCAGAGGGCTGGCAGAGGGGCTGGGAGAGAGACTGGGAGAGAGGAGAGAGGCTGGGAGCGAGACTGGGAGAGAGGCTGGGAGGAGACTGGGAGAGCTGGGAGAGAGACTGGGAGAGAGGCTGGGAGAGAGGCTGGCAGAGAGGCTGGCAGAGGGCTGGCAGAGGGCTGGGAGAGAGGCTGGGAGAGGCTGGGAGAGAGGCTGGCAGAGAGGCTGGGAGAGGCTGGGAGAGAGGCTGGGAGAGAGGCTGGGAGAGAGGCTGGCAGAGAGGCTGGCAGAGAGGCTGGGAGAGAGGCTGGGAGAGAGGCTGGGAGAGGCTGGGAGACTGGGAGAGAGGCTGGGAGAGAGGAGAGAGGAGCTGGGAGAGAGGCTGGGAGAGAGGCTGGGAGAGAGGCTGGGAGAGAGGAGAGAGGCTGGCAGAGAGGCTGGGAGAGAGACTGGGAGAGAGGAGACAGGCTGGCAGAGAGGCTGGGAGAGAGGAGAGAGGCTGGCAGAGAGGCTGGGAGAGAGGCTGGGAGAGAGGCCGGGAGAGAGGCCGGGAGAGAGGAGAGAGACTGATTCCCGACTCTGTTCGGGAATCAGTGGATAAACATGAGAATTTGCTGAGAGACGGAGGGGAGGGGGCAGGACAGTTAGCAGCACTAGACTAAAGAATGAACGGCGTCTGTGGAGATTGCACACAAGATGTTCTGTAAAGTCTTCCAAGAATGCCAGTCTCTCTCCGACTGAACGTTTTGGTCGTTAGCTCCTACTGTATGTAGTGGAATAACAGCGAGTTAGTCAATTGTGATTGGTTAGTCGATTGTGATTGGTTAGTTGAATGTGATTGGTTAGTTGATTGGTTAGTTGAATGTGATTGGTTAGTTGAATGTGATTGGTTAGTTGAATGTGATTGGTTAGTTGAATGTGATTGGTTAGTTGAATGTGATTGGTTAGTTGAATGTGATTGGTTAATTGAATGTGATTGGTTAGTTGAATGTGAATGTGATTGGTTAGTTGAATGTGATTGGTTAATTGAATGTGATTGGTTAGTTGAATGTGATTGGTTAGTTGAATGTGATTGGTTAATTGAATGTGATTGGTTAGTTGAATGTGATTGGTTAATTGAATGTGATTGGTTAGTTGAATGTGATTGGTTAGTTGAATGTGATTGGTTAGTTGAATGTGATTGGTTAGTTGAATGTGATTGGTTAGTTGAATGTGATTGGTTAGTTGAATGTGATTGGTTAGTTGAATGTGATTGGTTAGTTGAATGTGATTGGTTAGTTGAATGTGATTGGTTAGTTGAATGTGATTGGTTAGTTGAATGTGATTGGTTAGTTGAATGTGATTGGTTAGTTGAATGTGATTGGTTAGTTGAATGTGATTGGTTAGTTGAATGTGATTGGTTAGTTGAATGTGATTGGTTAGTTGAATGTGATTGGTTAGTTGAATGTGATTGGTTAGCTGATTGTGATTGGTTAGTTGAATGTGATTGGTTAGTTGAATGTGATTGGTAGGCTGTTGATCCCTGACATCCGACGTCACGGTAAGAGTCTGTCAGGGTCCTGAAATATTCTGCTGATTCCCGTATTGATTTATCCTCTAAAGCAATACTTTAGACCAGAGCCCTATTCCCTATATAGTACACTACTTTAGACCAGAGCCCTATGGTACCCTATTCCCTATATAGTACAGTACTTTAGACCAGAGCCCTATGGTACCCTATTCCCTATATAGTACACTACTTTAGACCAGAGCCCTACGGCACCCTATTCCCTATATAGTACACTACTTCAGACCAGAGCCCTATGTCACCCTATTCCCTATATATTACACTACTTTAGACCAGAGCCCTATGTCACCCAGAGCCCTATTCCCTATATATTACACTACTTCAGACCAGAGCCCTATGTCACCCTATTCCCTATATAGTACACTACTTCAGACCAGAGCCCTATGTCACCCTATTCCCTATATATTACACTACTTTAGACCAGAGCCCTATGTCACCCTATTCCCTATATAATAGTACTACTTTAGACCAGAGCCCTATGGTACCCTATTCCCTATATAGTGCACTACTTTAGACCAGAGCCCTATGGCACCCTATTCCCTATAAAGTGCACTACTTTAGACCAGAGCCCTATGGCACCCTATTCCCTATATAGTACACTACTTTAGACCAGAGCCCTATGGCACCCTATTCCCTATATAGTACACTACTTTAGACCAGAGCCCTATGGCACCCTATTCCCTATATAGTACACTACTTTAGACCAGAGCCCTATGGCACCCTATTCCCTATATAGTACAGTACTTTAGACCAGAGCCCTATGGCACCCTATTCCCTATATAGTGCAATACTTTAGACCAGAGCCCTATGTCACCCTATTCCCTATATAGTACACTACTTTAGACCAGAGTCCTATGGCACCCTATTCCCTATATAGTACACTACTTTAGACCAGAGCCCTATGGCACCCTATTCCCTATATAGTACACTACTTTAGACCAGAGCCCTATGGCACCCTATTCCCTATATATTACAGTACTTTAGACCAGAGTCCTATGGCACCCTATTCCCTATATATTACACTACTTTAGACCAGAGTCCTATGGCACCCTATTCCCTATATAGTACACTACTTTAGACCAGAGCCCTATGGCACCCTATTCCCTATATAGTACACTACTTTAGACCAGAGCCCTATGGCACCCTATTCCCTATATAGTACACTACTTTAGACCAGAGCCCTATGGCACCCTATTCCCTATATAGTACACTACTTTAGACCAGAGCCCTATGGCACCCTATTCCCTATATAGTGCACTACTTTAGACCAGAGCCCTATGGCACCCTATTCCCTATATAGTGCACTACTTTAGACCAGAGCCCTATGGCACCCTATTCCCTATATAGTGCACTACTTTAGACCAGAGCCCTATGGAACCCTATTCCCTATATATTACACTACTTTAGACCAGAGTCCTATGGTACCCTATTCCCTATATAGTACACTACTTTAGACCAGAGCCCTACGGCACCCTATTCCCTATATAGTACACTACTTTAGACCAGAGCCCTATGGTACCCTATTCCCTATATAGTGCACTACTTTAGACCAGAGCCCTATGGTACCCTATTCCCTATATATAATGCACTACTTTAGACCAGAGCCCTATGGTACCCTATTCCCTATATATAATGCACTACTTTAGACCAGAGCCCTATGGTACCCTATTCCCTATATATAATGCACTACTTTAGACCAGAGCCCTATGGTACCCTATTCCCTATATAGAATGCACTACTTTAGACCAGAGCCCTATGGTACCCTATTCCCTATATAGTACACTACTTTAGACCAGAGCCCTATGGCACCCTATTCCCTATATAGTACACTACTTTAGACCAGAGCCCTATGGCACCCTATTCCCTATATAGTACACTACTTTAGACCAGAGCCCTATGGCACCCTATTCCCTATATAGTACACTACTTTAGACCAGAGCCCTATGGCACCCTATTCCCTATATAGTACACTACTTTAGACCAGAGCCCTATGGCACCCTATTCCCTATATAGTGCACTACTTTAGACCAGAGCCCTATGGCACCCTATTCCCTATATATTACACTACTTTAGACCAGAGCCCTATGGCACCCTATTCCCTATATATTACACTACTTTAGACCAGAGCCCTATGGCACCCTATTCCCTATATAGTACACTACTTTAGACCAGAGCCCTATGGTACCCTATTCCCTATATAGTGCACTACTTTAGACCAGAGCCCTATGGTACCCTATTCCCTATATAGTACACTACTTTAGACCAGAGCCCTATGGCACCCTATTCCCTATATAGTGCACTACTTTAGACCAGAGCCCTACGGCACCCTATTCCCTATATAGTGCACTACTTTAGACCAGAGTCCTATGGCACCTATTCCCTATAGTACACTACTTTAGACCAGAGCCCTATGGCACCCTATTCCCTATATATTACACTACTTTAGACCAGAGTCCTATGGCACCCTATTCCCTATATAGTACACTACTTTAGACCAGAGCCCTATGGTACCCTATTCCCTATATAGTACACTACTTTAGACCAGAGCCCTATGGCACCCTATTCCCTATATATTACACTACTTTAGACCAGAGTCCTATGGCACCCTATTCCCTATATAGTACACTACTTTAGACCAGAGCCCTATGGTACCCTATTCCCTATATAGTACACTACTTTAGACCAGAGCCCTATGGCACCCTATTCCCTATATAGTACACTACTTTAGACCAGAGCCCTATGGTACCCTATTCCCTATATAGTACACTACTTTAGACCAGAGCCCTATGGCACCCTATTCCCTATATAGTACACTACTTTAGACCAGAGCCCTATGGCACCCTATTCCCTATATAGTACACTACTTTAGACCAGAGCCCTATGGCACCCTATTCCCTATATAGTACACTACTTTAGACCAGAGCCCTATGGAACCCTATTCCCTATATAGTACACTACTTTAGACCAGAGCCCTATGGCACCCTATTCCCTATATAGTACACTACTTTAGACCAGAGCCCTATGGTACCCTATTCCCTATATAGTACACTACTTTAGACCAGAGCCCTATGGCACCCTATTCCCTATATAGTGCACTACTTTAGACCAGAGCCCTATGGTACCCTATTCCCTATATAGTACACTACTTTAGACCAGAGCCCTATGGCACCCTATTCCCTATATAGTGCACTACTTTAGACCAGAGCCCTATGGCACCCTATTCCCTATATAGTACACTACTTTAGACCAGAGCCCTATGGCACCCTATTCCCTATATAGTACACTACTTTAGACCAGAGCCCTATGGCACCCTATTCCCTATATAGTACACTACTTTAGACCAGAGCCCTATGGTACCCTATTCCCTATATAGTACACTACTTTAGACCAGAGCCCTATGGCACCCTATTCCCTATATAGTACACTACTTTAGACCAGAGCCCTATGGAACCCTATTCCCTATATAGTACACTACTTTAGACCAGAGCCCTATGGCACCCTATTCCCTATATAGTACACTACTTTAGACCAGAGCCCTATGGCACCCTATTCCCTATATAGTACACTACTTTAGACCAGAGCCCTACGGCACCCTATTCCCTATATAGTACACTACTTTAGACCAGAGCCCTATGGCACCCTATTCCCTATATAGTACACTACTTTAGACCAGAGCCCTATGGCACCCTATTCCCTATATAGTACACTACTTTAGACCAGAGCCCTATGGCACCCTATTCCCTATATAGTACACTACTTTAGACCAGAGCCCTATGGCACCCTATTCCCTATATAGTGCACTACTTTAGACCAGAGCCCTATGGAACCCTATTCCCTATATAGTACACTACTTTAGACCAGAGCCCTATGGCACCCTATTCCCTATATAGTACACTACTTTAGACCAGAGCCCTATGGCACCCTATTCCCTATATAGTACACTACTTTAGACCAGAGCCCTATGGCACCCTATTCCCTATATAGTACACTACTTTAGACCAGAGCCCTATGGCACCCTATTCCCTATATAGTACACTACTTTAGACCAGAGCCCTATGGCACCCTATTCCCTATATAGTACACTACTTTAGACCAGAGCCCTATGGCACCCTATTCCCTATAGGGTACACTACTTTAGACCAGAGCCCTATGTCACCCTATTCCCTATATAGTACACTACTTTAGACCAGAGCCCTATGGCACCCTATTCCCTATATAGTACACTACTTTAGACCAGAGCCCTATGGTACCCTATTCCCTATATAGAATAATGCACTACTTTAGACCAGAGCCCTATGGTACCCTATTCCCTATATAGTACACTACTTTAGACCAGAGCCCTATGGTACCCTATTCCCTATATAGTGCACTACTTTTGAACAGAGCCCTATGGTGGTTGTTCTCCTACCTCTCGCTGAACAGCTTCTGTTTCCATACTGGGTCTGTTGTGTTTCCATACTGGGTCTGTTGTGTTTCCATACTGGGTCTGTTGTGTTTCCATACTGGGTCTGTTGTGTTTCCATACTGGGTCTGTTGTGTTTCCATACTGGGTCTGTTGTGTTTCCATACTGGGTCTGTTGTGTTTCCATACTGGGTCTGTTGTGTTTCCATACTGGGTCTGTTGTGTTTCCATACTGGGTCTGTTGTGTTTCCATACTGGGTCTGTTGTGTTTCCATACTGGGTCTGTTGTGTTTCCATACTGGGTCTGTTGTGTTTCCACACTGGGTCTGTTGTGTTTCCATACTGGGTCTGTTGTGTTTCCATACTGGGTCTGTAGTGTTTCCATACTGGGTCTGTTGTGTTTCCATACTGGGTCTGTTGTGTTTCCATACTGGGTCTGTTGTGTTTCCATACTGGGTCTGTTGTGTTTCCATACTGGGTCTGTTGTGTTTCCATACTGGGTCTGTTGTGTTTCCATACTGGGTCTGTTGTGTTTCCATACTGGGTCTGTTGTGTTTCCATACTGGGTCTGTTGTGTTTCCATACTGGGTCTGTTGTGTTTCCATACTGGGTCTGTTGTGTTTCCATACTGGGTCTGTTGTGTTTCCATACTGGGTCTGTTGTGTTTCCATACTGGGTCTGTTGTGTTTCCATACTGGGTCTGTTGTGTTTCCATACTGGGTCTGTTGTGTTTCCATACTGGGTCTGTTGTGTTTCCATACTGGGTCTGTTGTGTTTCCATACTGGGTCTGTTGTGTTTCCATACTGGGTCTGTTGTGTTTCCATACTGGGTCTGTTGTGTTTCCATACTGGGTCTGTAGTGTTTCCAGCTCCTTGAAGAGACAGACTGTCATGTGTCTGTTGTGTTTCCAGCTCCTTGAAGAGACAGACTGTCATGGGTCTGTTGTGTATCTGAGAGCTGGGTAAACTAGACTCTCTTTGTCTGTGTTTGGCCCACAACGCCTTTTCTGCCTGCGCTGTTGAATTGAAGAGGCACTCTCAACCCGGTCGTGTGGAAGAACATTTTGGCTTTCAAGGAATATTATATTTTTGGGAGACGAAACAAAGGACGACCGCAGTACAATGCTCTCCTCGTTGAAAGTGACGTTCCAACGTGACTGTTTGTGTTGCGGTTTTGTTTTCAAGACACCTTGTGTATTTTTTTCTGAGTTCTGTAGGAGTTTTTCCTTCAAAAAATAATTGGATCGTTGCCTATAATAAGTAATTTCATTATTTGTACGTGCCAATGTGATACCAGAACACTGCTTTGTGGAATGTGACTTCCTGTTCGATTTACCTTCACTTCCTTTACAGAGAAATGCACCAACTGAGGTCTCCTCAAATATTGGCCTAGGACTTTCTTTTAAAATTCCATTTGCCTTTGTCTGCTGGTCTTCCTCTGGCTGGCTGTCTGGAGGAGAGATGGAGGAATGGAGAGATGGAGGAATGGAGGGATGGAGGGATGGAGGGATGGAGAGATGGAGGGATGGAGGGATGGAGGGATGGAGGGAGGGATGGAGGGATGGAGAGATGGAGAAAGAAGGGGGAAGTGAACCATCAGGTGAAGGTCATGTTTAATAGATTATTCCAGGCTGGTTAGCTGGTTAAATTGGCGCCTATCCGGACTTAAATTAGCACGATCCACCCATCGCTTCCCGAGAGCATGTGACTGTGGTAACTCTGCGAGCCAAAGTCATGTCTGCTCAGTGAAGCCCGCAATAGGACATGACAGGCCTGTGGGGTTAACTCAGTCAAGGGTACAGCACTCATTTCCTCCAGACTAAAATCTGGAGACGCTGGAGCGCCTCCTTCTCACTTCACCTGACATGAAAGAACACGTTGGAAACGCTGGAAGCAAAACCGAGGGGGGAAGAGATGGGGGAGGAGATGGGGGGGGGGGGAGATGGGGGAGGGTACACACAACAGAGTAGAGCCTGGAGGACTGACTGGACTACCAGCGAGCGGAACGAATGGAGTTGTCACTAATCAAATAAAAACCAGGGCTTTGCTCTCCCATAAATATCTGACCCAGTATACTTGGCATTGAGGTTTATGGTTTATGGGTTTGTTTCGGGAGGGGGAGGTGGAGGGGTGGAGATGGACGGGAGGAGGGGGACTGGGACTGGGAGGGGAGGTGGAGAGGAGGTGGGAGGGAGGGAGGGAGAGGGAGGTGGGAGGGAGGTGGAGAGGGAGGGGAGGGGAGGTTGAGAGGGAGGTGGGAGGGAGGTGGAGAGGGAGGGAGGGGAGGTTGAGAGGTAGGTGGGAGGGGGAGGTGGAGAGGGAGGTGGGAGGGAGGTGGAGGGGGAGGTTGAGAGGGAGGGGGAGGTGGAGAGGGAGGGGAGGGGAGGGGGAGGTGGGAGGGAGAGGTTTATGGTTTACATCTTTGTTTCGGGAGGGGGAGGGGGAGGTGAGAGGGACGGGAGGAGGGGGACTGGGAGGGGGAGGTGGAGAGGGGGAGAGGGACAGGAGGAGGGGGACTTGGAGGGGGAGGTGGGAGGGAGGGAGGGAGAGGGAGGTGGGAGGGAGGTGGAGAGGGAGGGGGGGGGGAGGTTGAGAGGGAGGTGGGAGGGAGGTGGAGGGGAGGGGAGGGGGAGGTTGAGAGGTAGGTGGGAGGGGGAGGTGGAGAGGGAGGTGGGAGGGAGGTGGAGGGGGAGGTTGAGAGGGAGGGGGAGGTGGAGAGGGAGGGGGGGTGGGGGTGGGAGGGAGAGGTTTATGGTTTACATCCTCAGGTTTGTTTCGTGAGGGGGAGGGGGAGGTGGGAGGGAGAGGTTTATGGTTTACATCGGGTTTGTTTCGGGAGGGGGAGGGGAGGTGAGAGGGACAAGGAGGGGGACTGGGAGGGGGAGGTGGAGAGGGGAGAGGGACAGGAGGAGGGGGACTTGGAGGGGAGGTGGAGAGGGAGGTGGGAGGGAGAGGTTTATGGTTTACATCGGGTTTGTTTCGTGAAAGCAGATGAGCATTATGAGATTACACCGGGGATCCCTCTCCCAGTCCCCCTCCCCCCGTCCCTCTCCACCCCCTCTCACCTCCCCCCCGTCCCTCTCCACCTCCCCCTCCAAGTCCCCCTCCTCCTGTCCCTCTCCCCCTCTCCACCTCCCCCTCCCATGGGGGAGATGGGGAGGGTACACACAACAGAGTAGAGCCTGGAGGGACTGACTTGGACTACCAGCGAGCGGAACGAATGGTCGTTGTCACTAATCAAATAAAAACCAGGGCTTTGCTCTCCCATAAATATCTGACCCAGTATACTTGGCATTGAGGTTTATGGTTTACATTGGGTTTGTTTCGGGAGGGGGAGGTGAGGGGGTGGAGAGGGACGGGAGGAGGGGGACTGGGAGGGGAGGTGGAGAGGGAGGTGGGAGGGAGGGAGGGGAGGGAGGTGGGAGGGAGGTGGAGAGGGAGGGGAGGGGGAGGTTGAGAGGGAGGTGGGAGGGAGGTGGAGAGGGAGGGGAGGGGGAGGTTGAGAGGTAGGTGGGAGGGGAGGTGGAGAGGGAGGTGGGAGGGAGGTGGAGGGGAGGTTGAGAGGGAGGGGGAGGTGGAGAGGGAGGGGAGGGGAGGGGAGGTGGGAGGGAGAGGTTTATGGTTTACATCGGGTTTGTTTCGGGAGGGGGAGGGGAGGTGAGAGGGACGGGAGGAGGGGGACTGGGAGGGGAGGTGGAGAGGGGAGAGGGACAGGAGGAGGGGGACTTGGAGGGGGAGGTGGGAGGGAGGGAGGGAGAGGGAGGTGGGAGGGAGGTGGAGAGGGAGGGGAGGGGAGGTTGAGAGGGAGGTGGGAGGGAGGTGGAGAGGGAGGGGAGGGGAGGTTTGAGGTAGGTGGGAGGGGGAGGTGGAGAGGGAGGTGGGAGGGAGGTGGAGGGGAGGTTGAGAGGGAGGGGGAGGTGGAGAGGGAGGGAGGGAGGGGAGGTGGGAGGGAGAGGTTTATGGTTTACATCGGGTTTGTTTCGAGGGGAGGGGGAGGTGGGAGGGAGAGTTTATGGTTTACATCGGGTTTGTTTCGGGAGGGGGAGGGGAGGTGAGAGGGACGGGAGGAGGGGGACTGGGAGGGGAGGTGGAGAGGGGAGAGGGACAGGAGGAGGGGGACTTGGAGGGGAGGTGGAGAGGGAGGTGGGAGGGAGAGGTTTATGGTTTACATCGGGTTTGTTTCGTGAAAGCAGATGAGCATTATGAGATTACACCGGTCCCTCTCCCCTTCTCTGCGTCTCTCTCCCTCTCCTCCTCCCCCTCCCTCACCCTCTCCACCTCTCTCTCCTCCTCCCCATCCCTCTCCCAGTCCCCCTCCCCCCTCCCTCTCCACCCCCTCTCACCTCCCCCTCCCGTCCCTCTCCACCTCCCCCTCCAAGTCCCCCTCCTCCTGTCCCTCTCCCCCTCTCCACCTCCCCTCCCAGTCCCCCCTCCTCCCGTCCATCTCCACCCCCTCTCACCTCCCCTCCCGTCCCTCTCCACCTCCCCTCCAAGTCCCCCTCCTCCTGTCCCTCTCCCCCTCTCCACCTCCCCTCCCAGTCCCTCTCCACCCCCTCTCACCTCCCCCTCCCCCTCCCCCTCCCGAAACAAACCCAATGTAAACCATAAACCTCAATGCCAAGTATACTGGGTCAGATATTTATGGGAGAGCAAAGCCCTGGTTTCTATTTGATTAGTGACAACGACCATTCGTTCCGCCTCGCTGGTAGTCCAAGTCAGTCCCTCCAGGCTCTACTCTGTTGTGTGTACCTCCCCCATCTCTTCCCCCTCAGCCCCCATCTCTTCCCCTCAGCCCCCCCAGCTCTTCCCCTCACCCCCAGCTGTGTACAGTGGCAGTGGACTGTGTACAGTAGCAGTGTACAGTAGCAGTGGGCTGTGTACAGTAGCAGTGGGCTGTATACAGTAGCAGTGGGCTGTGTACAGTAGCTGTGTACAGTAGCAGTGGGCTGTATACAGTAGCAGTGGGCTGTGTACAGTAGCAGTGGGCCGTGTACAGTAGCAGTGGGCCGTGTACAGTAGCAGTGGGCCGTGTACAGTAGCAGTGGGCCGTGTACAGTAGCAGTGGGCCGTGTACAGTAGCAGTGGGCTGTGTACAGTAGCAGTGGGCTGTGTACAGTAGCAGTGGGCTGTGTACAGTAGCAGTGGGCTGTGTACAGTAGCAGTGGGCCGTGTACAGTAGCAGTGGGCAGTGTTAGCAGTGTACAGTAGCAGTGGGCCGTGTACAGTAGCAGTGGGCCGTGTACAGTAGCAGTGGGCCGTGTACAGTAGCAGTGGGCAGTGTACAGTAGCAGTGTACAGTAGCAGTGGGCTGTGTACAGTAGCAGTGGGCTGTGTACAGTAGCAGTGTACAGTAGCAGTGTACAGTAGCAGTGGGCCGTGTACAGTAGCAGTGGGCTGTGTACAGTAGCAGTGGGCTGTGTACAGTAGCAGTGGGCTGTGTACAGTAGCAGTGTACAGTAGCAGTGTACAGTAGCAGTGTACAGTAGCAGTGGGCTGTGTACAGTAGCAGTGTACAGTAGCAGTGTACAGTAGCAGTGTACAGTAGCAGTGGGCTGTGTACAGTAGCAGTGTACAGTAGCAGTGTACAGTAGCAGTGGGCTGTGTACAGTAGCAGTGGGCTGTGTACAGTAGCTGTGTACAGTAGCAGTGGGCCGTGTACAGTAGCAGTGGGCCGTGTACAGTAGCTGTGTACAGTAGCAGTGGGCCGTGTACAGTAGCAGTGTACAGTAGCAGTGTACAGTAGCAGTGGGCTGTGTACAGTAGCAGTGGGCCGTGTACAGTAGCAGTGTACAGTAGCAGTGTACAGTAGCAGTGTACAGTAGCAGTGGGCCGTGTACAGTAGCAGTGGGCCGTGTACAGTAGCAGTGTACAGTAGCAGTGTACAGTAGCAGTGTACAGTAGCAGTGTACAGTAGCAGTGTACAGTAGCTGTGTACAGTAGCAGTGTACAGTAGCAGTGGGCTGTGTACAGTAGCAGTGTACAGTAGCAGTGGGCTGTGTACAGTAGCAGTGTACAGTAGCAGTGTACAGTAGCAGTGGGCCGTGTACAGTAGCAGTGTACAGTAGCAGTGTACAGTAGCAGTGTACAGTAGCAGTGGGCTGTGTACAGTAGCAGTGGGCCGTGTACAGTAGCAGTGGGCCGTGTACAGTAGCAGTGGGCCGTGTACAGTAGCAGTGTACAGTAGCAGTGGGCCGTGTACAGTAGCAGTGTACAGTAGCAGTGGGCAGTGTACAGTAGCAGTGGGCCGTGTACAGTAGCAGTGTACAGTAGCAGTGGGCAGTGTACAGTAGCAGTGGGCCGTGTACAGTAGCAGTGGGCCGTGTACAGTAGCAGTGTACAGTAGCAGTGTACAGTAGCTGTGTACAGTAGCTGTGTACAGTAGCAGTGTACAGTAGCTGTGTACAGTAGCTGTGTACAGTAGCTGTGTACAGTAGCTGTGTACAGTAGCTGTGGGCCGTGTACAGTAGCAGTGGGCCGTGTACAGTAGCTGTGTACAGTAGCAGTGGGCCGTGTACAGTAGCAGTGGGCTGTGTACAGTAGCTGTGTACAGTAGCAGTGGGCCGTGTACAGTAGCAGTGGGCTGTGTACAGTAGCAGTGGGCAGTAGCAGTGTACAGTAGCAGTGTACAGTAGCTGTGTACAGTAGCAGTGTACAGTAGCAGTGGGCTGTGTACAGTAGCAGTGGTAGCAGTGTACAGTAGCAGTGTACAGTAGCAGTGTACAGTAGCTGTGTACAGTAGCAGTGTACAGTAGCAGTGTACAGTAGCAGTGTACAGTAGCTGTGTACAGTAGCTGTGTACAGTAGCAGTGGGCCGTGTACAGTAGCTGTGTACAGTAGCAGTGGGCCGTGTACAGTAGCAGTGGGCTGTGTACAGTAGCAGTGTACAGTAGCAGTGTACAGTAGCAGTGTACAGTAGCAGTGTACAGTAGCAGTGTACAGTAGCTGTGTACAGTAGCAGTGTACAGTAGCTGTGTACAGTAGCAGTGGGCCGTGTACAGTAGCTGTGTACAGTAGCAGTGGGCCGTGTGTAGCAGTGGGCTGTGTACAGTAGCAGTGTACAGTAGCAGTGTACAGTAGCAGTGGGCCGTGTGTAGCTGTGTACAGTAGCAGTGTACAGTAGCAGTGGGCCGTGTACAGTAGCTGTGTACAGTAGCTGTGTACAGTAGCTGTGTACAGTAGCAGTGTACAGTAGCAGTGGGCCGTGTTAGCTGTGTACAGTAGCAGTGGGCCGTGTACAGTAGCAGTGGGCTGTGTACAGTAGCAGTGTACAGTAGCAGTGTACAGTAGCTGTGTTAGCAATGTACAGTAGCAGTGTACAGTAGCAGTGTACAGTAGCAGTGTACAGTAGCTGTGTACAGTAGCTGTGTACAGTAGCAGTGGGCCGTGTGTAGCTGTGTACAGTAGCAGTGGGCCGTGTACAGTAGCAGTGGGCTGTGTACAGTAGCAGTGTACAGTAGCAGTGTACAGTAGCAGTGTACAGTAGCTGTGTACAGTAGCTGTGTACAGTAGCAGTGTACAGTAGCTGTGTACAGTAGCAGTGTACAGTAGCAGTGGGCTGTGTACAGTAGCAGTGTACAGTAGCAGTGTACAGTAGCTGTGTTAGCTGTGTAAGTAGCAGTGTACAGTAGCAGTGTACAGTAGCAGTGTACAGTAGCAGTGTACAGTAGCAGTGTACAGTAGCAGTGTACAGTAGCAGTGTACAGTAGCTGTGTACAGTAGCAGTGTACAGTAGCAGTGGGCTGTGTACAGTAGCAGTGTACAGTAGCAGTTTTACAGTAGCAGTGTACAGTAGCAGTGGGCTGTGTACAGTAGCAGTGTACAGTAGCAGTGTACAGTAGCAGTGTACAGTAGCAGTGTACAGTAGCAGTGGGCCGTGTACAGTAGCAGTGTACAGTAGCAGTGTACAGTAGCAGTGTACAGTAGCAGTGGGCTGTGTACAGTAGCAGTGTACAAAGCAGTGTACAGTAGCAGTGTACAAGCAGTGGGCTGTGTACAGTAGCAGTGTACAGTAGCAGTGTACAGTAGCAGTGTGAGTAGCAGTGTACAGTAGCAGTGTACAGTAGCAGTGGGCTGTGTACAGTAGCTGTGTACAGTAGCAGTGTACAGTAGCAGTGTACAGTAGCAGTGTACAGTAGCAGCCGTGTACAGTAGCTGTTACAGTAGCTGTGTACAGTAGCAGTGTACAGTAGCAGTGGGCCGTGTACAGTAGCTGTGTACAGTAGCAGTGGGCCGTGTACAGTAGCAGTGGGCTGTGTACAGTAGCAGTGTACAGTAGCAGTGTACAGTAGCAGTGTACAGTAGCTGTGTACAGTAGCAGTGGGCCGTGTACAGTAGCAGTGGGCTGTGTACAGTAGCAGTGTACAGTAGCAGTGTACTAGCAGTGTACAGTAGCAGTGTACAGTAGCAGTGTACAGTAGCTGTGTACAGTAGCTGTGTACAGTAGCTGTGTACAGTAGCAGTGGGCCGTGTACAGTAGCTGTGTCAGTAGCAGTGGGCCGTGTACAGTAGCAGTGGGCTGTGTACAGTAGCAGTGTACAGTAGCAGTGTACAGTAGCTGTGTACAGTAGCAGTGTACAGTAGCAGTGTATAGCAGTGTACAGTAGCAGTGTACAGTAGCAGTGTACAGTAGCAGTGTTTAGCAGTGTACAGTAGCAGTGTACAGTAGCAGTGGGCTGTGTACAGTAGCAGTGTACAGTAGCAGTGGGCTGTGTACCAGTGTACAGTCAGTGTACAGTAGCAGTGGGCCGTGTACAGTAGCAGTGGGCTGTGTACAGTAGCTGTGTACAGTAGCAGTGGGCCGTGTACAGTAGCAGTGGGCCGTGTACAGTAGCTGTGTACAGTAGCAGTGGGCTGTACAGTAGCAGTGTACAGTAGCAATGTACAGTAGCAGTGTACAGTAGCAGTGGGCTGTGTACAGTAGCAGTGGGCCGTGTACAGTAGCAGTGTACAGTAGCAGTGTACAGTAGCAGGGCTACAGTAGCAGTGGGCCATGTTAGCAGTGGGCCGTGTACAGGAGCAGTGTACAGTAGCAGTGTACAGTAGCAGTGTACAGTAGCAGTGTACAGTAGCAGTGGGCTGTGTACAGTAGCAGTGTACAGTAGCAGTGGGCCGTGTACAGTAGCTGTGTACAGTAGCAGTGGGCCGTGTACAGTAGCAGTGTACAGTAGCTGTGTACAGTAGCAGTGGGCCGTGTACAGTAGCAGTGACAGTAGCAGTGTACAGTAGCAGTGTACAGTAGCAGTGTACAGTAGCAGTGTACAGTAGCAGTGGGCTGTGTACAGTAGCAGTGGGCCGTGTACAGTAGCAGTGACAGTAGCAGTGGGCCTGTACAGTAGCAGTGTACAGTAGCAGTGGGCAGTGTACAGTAGCAGTGGGCCGTGTACAGTAGCAGTGTACAGTAGCAGTGGGCAGTGTACAGTAGCAGTGGGCAGTGACAGTAGCTGTGTACAGTAGCAGTGGGCCGTGTACAGTAGCAGTGGGCTGTGTACCAGCAGTGGGCCATTGTACAGTAGCAGTGTACAGTAGCAGTGTACAGTAGCAGTGTACAGTAGCAGTGTACAGTAGCAGTGGGCCCAGTAGCAGTGTACAGTAGCAGTGTACAGTAGCAGTGTACAGTAGCAGTGATGTAGCAGTGTACAGTAGCAGTGGGCCGTGTACAGTAGCAGTGTACAGTAGCAGTGTACAGTAGCAGTGTACAGTAGCTGTGTCACAGTAGCAGTGTACAGTAGCAGTGTACAGTAGCAGTGGGCTGTGTACAGTAGCAGTGCTCTAAATGAAGGCAGAGTGTGTGTTTTTGACTGACAGCCGTTGTGTGTTTTTGACTGACAGCCGTTGTGTGTTTTTGACTGACAGCCGTTGTGTGTTTTTGACTGACAGCCGTTGTGTGTTTTTGACTGACAGCCGTTGTGAGCCCCTTCTGCTCATACTTCGGTGGTGTTGATGTCTGGGTGTTAATCGAGAGGTCTCTCTCTCTCTGTGTGTTCTGAAAGATGATCGTTATAATAAATACTGCTTTGAGGTCGTACGAGCAAACCACCCGTGAGTTCAAACGAGGTTTTGGTTTTATAGAGTCTTCATTCAGAAAGTATCCAGACTTTTTATCCCACATTTTGTTACTTTACAGCCTTATTTTATTATAAAATGTATTTAAAAAAAATGGTTTTCCTCAATCTACAGACAATAAATACCCCATAATGACAAAACAAAAAAAAAACACTTTTTACATTTATTTTTGCAAATGTTAACATTTGAAATATCATATTTACATAAGTGTTCAGACTCTTTACTCAGTACTTTGTTGAAGCACCTTTTGCAGTGATCACAGCCTCAAGTCTTCTTGTGTATGACGCTACAAGCTTGGCACACCTGTATTTGGAGAGTTTCTCCCATTCTTCTCTGCAGATCCTCTCAAGCTCTGTCAGGTTGGATGGGGAGCGTCGCTGCACAGCTATTTTCAGGTCTCTCCAGAGCTGTTTGATCAGGTTCAAGACTGGCTCTGGCTGGGGCCCTCAAAGACATTCAGAGACTTGTCCCGAAGCCACTCCTGCATTGTCTTGGCTGTGTGCTTAGTGTAGTTGTCCTGTTGGAAGGTGAACCTTCGCCCCAGTCTGAGGACCTGAGGGCTCTGGAGCAGGTTTTCCTCAAGGATCTCTCTGTACTTTGCTCCGTTCATCTTTCCCTCGATCCTGACTCGTCTCCCAGTCCCTGCCAGTGAAAAACATCCCCACAACATGATGCTGCCACCACCATGCTTCACCATTGGGATGGTGACAGGTTTCCTCCAGACATGATGCTGCCACCACCATGCTTCACCATTGGGATGGTGACAGGTTCCCTCCAGACGTGACGCTTTGCATTCAGGCCAAAGATTTCAATTTTGGTTTCATCAGACCATCTTGTTTGTCATAGTCTGAGAATCTTTAGGTTTCCTTTTGGCGAACTCCAAGCAGGTTGTCATGTGCCTTTTACTGAGGAGTGACTTCCATCTGGCCACTCTACCATAAATGACTGATTGGTGGAGTGCTGCAGAGATGGTTGTCCTTCTGGAAGGTTCTCCCTTCTCCACAGAGGAACTCTGGAGCTCTGGCAGAGTGACCATCGGGTTCTTGGTCACCTCCCTGACCAAGACCCTTCTCCCCCGATTGCTCAGTTTGCCCGGGCGACCAGCTCTAGGAAGAGTCTTGGTGGTTTTCACTTTGTCATTATGAGGGTATTGTGATGTCATTATGGGGGTATTGTGATGTCATTATGGGGGTATTGTGATGTCATTATATGGGGTATTGTGTGTAGATTGATGAGGAAAAACTATGTAATCAATTTTAGAAGAAGGCTGTAACAAATCATTCAAGTGATCTGAATACTTTCCGAATGCACTGCAGGCCAATCACATGTGTAAGGGGTTAAGTTGTTACTAGTGTGCGATTGGCATCTTTTGTTTTGGAGTCTGGGGGATTCAGATGCTGTGTAAGTACATCAGTGAGGCTTAACCAGGGGCTTTCACTATTCTGCTGGGTCTTTATGTACTGACTGAATCATGTGAGGAGAAGAGAGTTATTTAGGCTGCTGCTGGGAGGGGGTCCACTGGGGGATTCTGAGTGTAGAGGGGGGTGGGTCTGGTCCACT
>NC_068424.1:3389737-3399737 GCF_023373465.1 Oncorhynchus keta | reverse complement strand
ACACACAATATCACACACACACTATCACACAATATCACACACACACACTAACACACACACACACACTAACACACTAACACACTAACACACACACACACACACACACACACACACAAGGTCAACGTAGAGGGTGAAACAGCCAAGTGTTTAAGAAGCTGACCGGTTACCAGACAAGCAGCTCACCTGTCAGTCATACAGCTGGAGCCTCGTTCCTTTAGACATTTACATTACATTTAGAGCCTCGTTCCTTTAGACATTTACATTTAGAGCCTCGTTCCTTTAGACATTTACATTACATTTAGAGCCTCGTTCCTTTAGACATTTACATTACATTTAGAGCCTCGTTCCTTTAGACATTTACATTTAGAGCCTCGTTCCTTTAGACATTTACATTTAGAGCCTCGTTCCTTTAGACATTTACATTTAGAGCCTCGTTCCTTTAGACATTTACATTTAGAGCCTCGTTCCTTTAGTCATTTACATTTAGAGCCTCGTTCCTTTAGACATTTACATTTAGAGCCTCGTTCCTTTAGACATTTACATTTAGAGCCTCGTTCCTTTAGACATGTACATTTAGAGCCTCGTTCCTTTAGACATTTACATTTAGAGCCTCGTTCCTTTAGACATTTACATTTAGAGCCTCGTTCCTTTAGTCATTTACATTTAGAGCCTCGTTCCTTTAGACATTTACATTTAGAGCCTCGTTCCTTTAGACATTTACATTTAGAGCCTCGTTCCTTTAGACATTTACATTTAGAGCCTCGTTCCTTTAGACATTTACATTTAGAGCCTCGTTCCTTTAGACATTTACATTACATTTAGAGCCTCGTTCCTTTAGACATTTACATTACATTTAAAGCCTCGTTCCTTTAGACATTTACATTACATTTAAAGCCTCGTTCCTTTAGACATTTACATTACATTTAGAGCCTCGTTCCTTTAGACATTTACATTACATTTAGAGCCTCGTTCCTTTAGACATTTACATTACATTTAGAGCCTCGTTCCTTTAGACATTTACATTTAGAGCCTCGTTCCTTTAGACATTTACATTTAGAGCCTCGTTCCTTTAGAAATTTACATTACATTTAGAGCCTCGTTCCTTTAGACATTTACATTTAGAGCCTCGTTCCTTTAGAAATTTACATTACATTTAGAGCCTCGTTCCTTTAGACATTTACATTACATTTAGAGCCTCGTTCCTTTAGACATTTACATTTAGAGCCTCGTTCCTTTAGACATTTACATTTAGAGCCTCGTTCCTTTAGAAATTTACATTACAGTTAGAGCCTCGTTCCTTTAGAAATTTACATTACAGTTAGAGCCTCGTTCCTTTAGACATTTACATTACATTTAGAGCCTCGTTCCTTTAGACATTTACATTACATTTAGAGCCTCGTTCCTTTAGACATTTACATTACATTTAGAGCCTCGTTCCTTTAGACATTTACATTACATTTAGAGCCTCGTTCCTTTAGACATTTACATTTAGAGCCTCGTTCCTTTAGACATTTACATTTAGAGCCTCTTTCCTTTAGACATTTACATTACATTTAGAGCCTCGTTCCTTTAGACATTTACATTTAGAGCCTCGTTCCTTTAGACATTTACATTTAGAGCCTCTTTCCTTTAGACATTTACATTACATTTAGAGCCTCGTTCCTTTAGACATTTACATTTAGAGCCTTGTTCCTTTAGACATTTACATTTAGAGCCTCGTTCCTTTAGACATTTACATTTAGAGCCTCTTTCCTTTAGACATTTACATTACATTTAGAGCCTCTTTCCTTTAGACATTTACATTTAGAGACAGGACAGTCAGGTTCTTTCTGTGTAATTCAGTGTCACTGACATGTTTGTCTTACTATTTACTATTTATTTATTTATCCGTCTGGTGTGTCTGTGTTGATAATGTGTCGTTTGTTCACCCAACTGATGGTAAAACATTCAACCCTGCAGCCGACCCTGACCTGCAAGGAGGCAGTGGGAGACACTTTTTCAACAGAAGGATAGATGTTTTATTTTATTTATTTATTATTTTTATGTTTTCTGACATTTTTATAGTCCGCTTGTATAATAATTCCAGTTCCTCTTGTGTCATTGATCACATTTCAATCAATCACATGTATTTATAAGCCCTATTTACATCAGCTGATGTCACAAAGTGCTGTACAGAAACCCAGCCTAAAAACCCCAAACAGCAAAGCAATGCAGGTGTAGAAGCACGGTGGCTAGGAAAAACTCCCTAGAAAGGCCAAAACCTAGGAAGAAACCTAGAGAGGAACCAGGCTATGAGGGGTGGCCAGTCCTCTTCTGGCTGTACTGGGTAGAGAGGAACCAGGCTATGAGGGGTGGCCAGTCCTCTTCTGGCTGTACTGGGTAGAGAGGAACCAGGCTATGAGGGGTGGCCAGTCCTCTTCTGGCTGTACTGGGTAGAGAGGAACCAGGCTATGAGGGGTGGCCAGTCCTCTTCTGGCTGTACTGGGTAGAGAGGAACCAGGCTATGAGGGGTGGCCAGTCCTCTTCTGGCTGTACTGGGTACAGAGGAACCAGGCTATGAGGGGTGGCCAGTCCTCTTCTGGCTGTACTGGGTAGAGAGGAACCAGGCTCTCAGGAGGGGTGGCCAGTCCTCTTCTGGCTGTGCCGGGTCGTCGAGGGTGCAACAGGTCAGTACCTCAGGAGTACATGTCAGTTGGCTTTTCATAGCTGAACATCCAGAGGTTGAGTGAGTGAGTGAGTGAAAAACAGCAGGTCTGAGACAGGTAGCACGTCGGGTGAACAGGTCAGGGTTCCAGAGCCGCAGGCAGAACAGTTGAAACTGGAGCAGCAGCATGACCAGGTGGACTGGGGAAAGCAAGGAGTCATCAGGCCAGGTAGTCCTGAGGCATGGTCCTAGGTGCTCAGGTCCTCTGGGAGGGTAAGAGAATTAAAGGGACCAAATAAACCCGCTCAGCTAATTAATATCATAAATCGATGAACACTTCAATGTAGTTGACATCAGTAATGGACAAGGTTAATTGAATATCTGAAAGGATCTTGGAATTCGATTACTTGGGAGAGTAGCTAAGCCAGCTGGCAAAGTAGCAAGTCTCTTTTTAATTAATTAATTTTTTTATTTAAAAAAAGCATCTGTTGCATTGCTACATAGCCTACAAGAAGAGACGTTGGACATTTGACTAAAATGACAGTTTCATGACAGTTCTGATGAGTACTGGTAGCCTGGATGGAATGTAGCCTACACACCTGATGAGTACTGGTAGCCTCCACACCTGATGAGTACTGGTAGCCTCCACACCTGATGAGTACTGGTAGCCTGGATGGAATGTAGCCTACACACCTGATGAGTACTGGTAGCCTGGATGGAATGTAGCCTACACACCTGATGAGTACTGGTAGCCTGGATGGAATGTAGCCGACACACCTGATGAGTACTGGTAGCCTGGATGGAATGTAGCAGACACACCTGATGAGTACTGGTAGCCTGGATGGAATGTAGCCTACACACCTGATGAGTACTGGTAGCCTGGATGGAATGTAGCCTACACACCTGATGAGTACTGGTAGCCTGGATGGAATGTAGCCTACACACCTGATGAGTACTGGTAGCCTGGATGGAATGTAGCCTACACACCTGATGAGTACTGGTAGCCTGGATGGAATGTAGCAGACACACCTGATGAGTACTGGTAGCCTGGATGGAATGTAGCCCACACACCTGATGAGTACTGGTAGCCTGGATGGAATGTAGCCTACACACCTGATGAGTACTGGTAGCCTGGATGGAATGTAGCCTACACACCTGATGAGTACTGGTAGCCTGGATGGAATGTAGCCTACACACCTGATGAGTACTGGTAGCCTGGATAGAATGTAGCCGACACACCTGATGAGTACTGGTAGCCTGGATGGAATGTAGCCACACCTGATGAGTACTGGTAGCCTGGATGGAATGTAGCAGACACACCTGATGAGTACTGGTAGCCTGGATGGAATGTAGCAGACACACCTGATGAGTACTGGTAGCCTGGATGGAATGTAGCAGACACACCTGATGAGTACTGGTAGCCTGGAAATGTAGCCTGATGAGTACTGTAGCCTGGATGGAATGTAGCCTACACACCTGATGAGTACTGGTAGCCTGGATGGAATGTAGCAGACACACCTGATGAGTACTGGTAGCCTGGATGGAATGTAGCCTACACACCTGATGAGTACTGGTAGCCTGGATGGAATGTAGCAGACACACCTGATGAGTACTGGTAGCCTGGATGGAATGTAGCAGACACACCTGATGAGTACTGGTAGCCTGGATGGAATGTAGCCTGGTAGCCTGGATGGAATGTAGCCTACACACCTGATGAGTACTGGTAGCCTGGATGGAATGTAGCAGACACACCTGATGAGTACTGGTAGCCTGGATGGAATGTAGCCCACTGATGAGTACTGGTAGCCTGGATGGAATGTAGCAGACACACCTGATGAGTACTGGTAGCCTGGATGGAATGTAGCCCACACACCTGATGAGTACTGGTAGCCTGGATGGAATGTAGCAGACACACCTGATGAGTACTGGTAGCCTGGATGGAATGTAGCCCACACACCTGATGAGTACTGGTAGCCTGGATGGAATGTAGCAGACACACCTGATGAGTACTGGTAGCCTGGATGGAATGTAGCCCACACACCTGATGAGTACTGGTAGCCTGGATGGAATGTAGACACACCTGATGAGTACTGGTAGCCTGGATGGAATGTAGCCCACACACCTGATGAGTACTGGTAGCCTGGATGGAATGTCACACCTGATGAGTACTGGTAGCCTGGATGGAATGTAGCCGACACACCTGATGAGTACTGGTAGCCTGGATGGAATGTAGCCTTCTCTAAACCTGACTGTTCTGGTCCTCCCTTCTCTAAACCTGACTGTTCTGGTCCTCCCTTCTCTAAACCTGACTGTCCCGTCTCTAAACCTGACTGTTCTGGTCCTCCCTTCTCTAAACCTGACTGTTCTGGTCCTCCCTTCTCTAAACCTGACTGTTCTGGTCCTCCCTTCTCTAAACCTGACTGTTCTGGTCCTCCCTTCTCTAAACCTGACTGTTCTGGTCCTCCCTTCTCTAAACCTGACTGTTCTGGTCCTCCCTTCTCTAAACCTGACTGTTCTGGTCCTCCCTTCTCTAAACCTGACTGTCCCGTCTCTAAACCTGACTGTTCTGGTCCTCCCTTCTCTAAACCTGACTGTTCTGGTCCTCCCTTCTCTAAACCTGACTGTTCTGGTCCTCCCTTCTCTAAACCTGACTGTTCTGGTCCTCCCTTCTCTAAACCTGACTGTTCTGGTCCTTCCTTCTCTAAACCTGACTGTTCTGGTCCTCCCTTCTCCAAACCTGACTGTCCCGTCTCTAAACATGACTGTTCTGGTCCTCCCTTCTCTAAACCTGACTGTTCTGGTCCTCCCTTCTCTAAACCTGACTGTTCTGGTCCTCCCTTCTCTAAACCTGACTGTTCTGGTCCTCCCTTCTCCAAACCTGACTGTTCTGGTCCTCCCTTCTCTAAACCTGACTGTTCTGGTCCTCCCTTCTCTAAACCTGACTGTTCTGGTCCTCCCTTCTCCAAACCTGACTGTTCTGGTCCTCCCTTCTCTAAACCTGACTGTCCCGTCTCTAAACCTGACTGTTCCGGTCCTCCCTTCTCTAAACCTGACTGTTCTGGTCCTCCCTTCTCTAAACCTGACTGTTCTGGTCCTCCCTTCTCTAAACCTGACTGTTCTGGCCCTCCCTTCTCTAAACCTGACTGTTCTGGTCCTCCCTTCTCTAAACCTGACTGTTCTGGTCCTCCCTTCTCCAAACCTGACTGTTCTGGTCCTCCCTTCTCTAAACCTGACTGTTCTGGCCCTCCCTTCTCTAAACCTGACTGTTCTGGTCCTCCCTTCTCTAAACCTGACTGTTCTGGTCCTCCCTTCTCTAAACCTGACTGTCCTGGTCCTCCCTTCTCCAAACATGACTGTCCTGTCTCCAAACCTGACTGTTCTGGTCCTCCCTTCTCTAAACCTGACTGTTCTGGTCCTCCCTTCTCTAAACCTGACTGTTCTGGTCCTCCCTTCTCTAAACCTGACTGTTCTGGTCCTCCCTTCTCTAAACCTGACTGTTCTGGTCCTCCCTTCTCTAAACCTGACTGTCCCGTTTCTAAACCTGACTGTCCCGTCTCTAAACATGACTGTTCTGGTCCTCCCTTCTCCAAACCTGACTGTTCTGGTCCTCCCTTCTCCAAACATGACTGTTCTGGTCCTCCCTTCTCTAAACCTGACTGTCCCGTCTCTAAACCTGACTGTCCCGTCTCTAAACATGACTGTTCTGGTCCTCCCTTCTCCAAACCTGACTGTTCTGGTCCTCCCTTCTCCAAACATGACTGTTCTGGTCCTCCCTTCTCCAAACCTGACTGTTCTGGTCCTCCCTTCTCTAAACCTGACTGTTCTGGTCCTTCTCCAAACCTGACTGTCTCTCTAAACCTGACTGTTCTGGTCCTCCCTTCTCTAAACCTGACTGTTCTGGTCCTCCCTTCTCCAAACATGACTGTTCTGGTCCTCCCTTCTCCAAACATGACTGTCCTGGTCCTCCCTTCTCCAAACCTGACTGTCCTGTCTCTAAACCTGACTGTTCTGGTCCTTCCTTCTCTAAACATGACTGTTCTGGTCCTCCCTTCTCTAAACCTGACTGTTCTGGTCCTCCCTTCTCTAAACCTGACTGTTCTGGTCCTCCCTTCTCCAAACATGACTGTTCTGGTCCTCCCTTCTCCAAACCTGACTGTTCTGGTCCTCCCTTCTCTAAACCTGACTGTCCCTTCTCTAAACCTGACTGTCCCTTCTCCAAACCTGACTGTCCCGTCTCTAAACCTGACTGTTCTGGTCCTCCCTTCTCTAAACCTGACTGTTCTGGTCCTCCCTTCTCCAAACATGACTGTTCTGGTCCTCCCTTCTCCAAACATGACTGTTCTGGTCCTCCCTTCTCCAAACATGACTGTCCTGGTCCTCCCTTCTCCAAACCTGACTGTCCTGTCTCTAAACCTGACTGTTCTGGTCCTTCCTTCTCTAAACATGACTGTTCTGGTCCTCCCTTCTCTAAACCTGACTGTCCTGGCCCTCCCTTCTCCAAACCTGACTGTCCTGTCTCTAAACCTGACTGTCCTGGTCCTCCCTTCTCCAAACCTGACTGTCCTGTCTCTAAACCTGACTGTTCTGGTCCTTCCTTCTCTAAACCTGACTGTTCTGTCCCTCCCTTCTCTAAACCTGACTGTCCCGTCTCTAAACCTGACTGTTCTGGTCCTCCCTTCTCTAAACCTGACTGTTCTGGTCCTCCCTTCTCTAAACCTGACTGTTCTGGTCCTCCCTTCTCTAAACCTGACTGTTCTGGTCCTCCCTTCTCTAAACCTGACTGTTCTGGTCCTCCCTTCTCCAAACCTGACTGTCCCGTCTCTAAACCTGACTGTTCTGGTCCTCCCTTCTCTAAACCTGACTGTTCTGGTCCTCCCTTCTCTAAACCTGACTGTTCTGGTCCTACCTTCTCCAAACCTGACTGTCCCGTCTCTAAACCTGACTGTCCTGTCTCTAAACCTGACTGTTCTGGTCCTCCCTTCTCTAAACCTGACTGTTCTGGTCCTCCTTCTCTAAACCTGACTGTTCTGGTCCTCCCTTCTCCAAACATGACTGTCCCGTCTCTAAACCTGACTGTCCTGTCTCTAAACCTGACTGTCTGGTCCTCCCTTCTCTAAACCTGACTGTTCTGGTCCTCCCTTCTCCAAACCTGACTGTCCCGTCTCTAAACCTGACTGTCCTGTCTCTAAACATGACTGTTCTGGTCCTCCCTTCTCTAAACCTGACTGTTCTGGTCCTCCCTTCTCTAAACATGACTGTTCTGGTCCTCCCTTCTCCAAACCTGACTGTCCCGTCTCTAAACCTGACTGTCCCGTCTCCAAACCTGACTGTTCTGGTCCTCCCTTCTCTAAACCTGACTGTTCTGGTCCTCCCTTCTCCAAACATGACTGTTCTGGTCCTCCCTTCTCCAAACATGACTGTCTGGTCCTCCCTTCTCCAAACCTGACTGTCCTGTCTCTAAACCTGACTGTTCTGGTCCTTCCTTCTCTAAACATGACTGTTCTGGTCCTCCCTTCTCTAAACCTGACTGTTCTGGCCCTCCCTTCTCCAAACCTGACTGTTCTCTAAACCTGACTGTCCTGGTCCTCGCTTCTCCAAACCTGACTGTTCTGGTGGTCCTTCCTTCTCTAAACCTGACTGTTCTGTCCCTCCCTTCTCTAAACCTGACTGTTGTTCTGGTCCTCCCTTCTCTAAACCTGACTGTTCTGGTCCTCCCTTCTCTAAACCTGACTGTTCTGGTCCTCCCTTCTCTAAACCTGACTGTTCTGGTCCTCCCTTCTCTAAACCTGACTGTTCTGGTCCTCCCTTCTCTAAACCTGACTGTTCTGGTCCTCCCTTCTCTAAACCTGACTGTTCTGGCCCTCCTTCTCTAAACCTGACTGTCCTCTCTAAACCTGACTGTTCTGGTCCTCCCTTCTCTAAACCTGACTGTTCTGGTCCTCCCTTCTCTAAACCTGACTGTTCTGGTCCTCCCTTCTCTAAACCTGACTGTTCTGGTCCTCCCTTCTCCAAACCTGACTGTCCCGTCTCTAAACTGACTGTCCTGTCTTTAAACCTGACTGTTCTGGTCCTCCCTTCTCTAAACCTGACTGTTCTGGTCCTCCCTTCTCTAAACCTGACTGTTCTGGTCCTCCCTTCTCCAAACCTGACTGTCCTGACTGTCCTCTCTAAACCTGACTGTTCTGGTCCTCCTTCTCTAAACCTGACTGTTCTGGTCCTCCCTTCTCCAAACCTGACTGTCCTGTCTCTAAACCTGACTGTTCTGGTCCTCCCTTCTCTAAACCTGACTGTTCTGGTCCTCCCTTCTCTAAACATGACTGTTCTGGTCCTCCCTTCTCCAAACCTGACTGTCCCGACTGTTCTGGTGACTGTTCTGGTCCTCCCTTCTCTAAACCTGACTGTTCTGGTCCTCCCTTCTCTAAACCTGACTGTTCTGGTCCTCCCTTCTCTAAACCTGACTGGTCCTCCCTCTCTAAACCTGACTGTTCTGGTCCTCCCTTCTCTAAACCTGACTGTTCTGGTCCTCCCTTCTCTAAACCTGACTGTTCTGTCTCTAAACCTGACTGTTCTGGTCCTCCCTTCTCTAAACCTGACTGTTCTGGTCCTCCCTTCTCTAAACCTGACTGTTCTGGTCCTCCCTTCTCTAAACCTGACTGTTCTGGTCCTCCCTTCTCCAAACCTGACTGTCCTGTCTCTAAACCTGACTGTCCTGGTCCTCCCTTCTCTAAACCTGACTGTTCTGGTCCTCCCTTCTCTAAACCTGACTGTTCTGGTCCTCCCTTCTCTAAACCTGACTGTTCTGGTCCTCCCTTCTCTAAACCTGACTGTTCTGGTCCTCCCTTCTCTAAACCTGACTGTTCTGGTCCTCCCTTCTCCAAACCTGACTGTCCTGTCTCTAAACCTGACTGTTCTGGTCCTCCCTTCTCTAAACCTGACTGTTCTGGTCCTCCCTTCTCTAAACCTGACTGTTCTGGTCCTCCCTTCTCCAAACCTGACTGTCCTGTCTCTAAACCTGACTGTCCTGGTCCTCCCTTCTCCAAACCTGACTGTCCTGTCTCTAAACCTGACTGTTCTGGTCCTCCCTTCTCTAAACCTGACTGTTCTGGTCCTCCCTTCTCTAAACCTGACTGTTCTGGTCCTCCCTTCTCTAAACCTGACTGTTCTGGTCCTCCCTTCTCCAAACCTGACTGTCCTGTCTCCAAACCTGACTGTCCTGTCTCTAAACCTGACTGTTCTGGTCCTCCCTTCTCTAAACCTGACTGTTCTGGTCCTCCCTTCTCTAAACCTGACTGTTCTGGTCCTCCCTTCTCTAAACCTGACTGTCCTGTCTCTAAACCTGACTGTCCTGGTCCTCCC
>NC_068424.1:3382237-3384737 GCF_023373465.1 Oncorhynchus keta | reverse complement strand
CCTATGCTTCGAGAGGGAGGGGGAGGGAGCCTATGCTTCGGAGGGGAGGGGAGGGAGCCTATGCTTCGGAGGGGGAGGGGGAGGGAGCCTATGCTTCGGAGGGGGAGGGGCCTATGCTTCGGAGGGGGAGGGGAGGGAGCCTATGCTTCGGAGGGGAGGGGAGGGAGCCTATGCTTCGGAGGGGAGGGGGAGCCTATGCTTCGGAGGGGAGGGGAGGGAGCCTCTGCTTCGGAGGGGGAGGGGAGGGAGCCTCTGCTTCGGAGGGGAGGGGAGGGAGCCTATGCTTCGGAGGGGAGGGGGAGCCTATGCTTCGGAGGGGAGGGGGAGGGAGCCTATGCTTCGGAGGGGGAGGGGGAGGGAGCCTATGCTTCGGAGGGGGAGGGAGCCTATGCTTCGGAGGGGAGGGGAGGGAGCCTCTGCTTCGGAGGGGAGGGGAGGGAGCCTATGCTTCGGAGGGGAGGGAGCCTATGCTTCGGAGGGGAGGGGAGGGAGCCTATGCTTCGGAGGGGAGGGGAGGGAGCCTATGCTTCGGAGGGGGAGGGGAGGGAGCCTATGCTTCGGAGGGGAGGGGGAGGGAGGAGGGAGCCTATGCTTCGGAGGGGGGCCTATGGGGAGGGGAGCCTATGCTTCGGAGGGGGGGAGGGAGCCTATGCTTCGGAGGGGAGGGGATGGAGCCTATGCTTTGGAGGGGGGGGGGAGCCTATGCTTCGGAGGGGAGGGAGGGAGCCTATGCTTCGGAGGGGAGGGGAGCCTATGCTTCGGAGGGGAGGGGGAGGGAGCCAATGCTTCGGAGGGGAGGGGGAGGGAGCCTATGCTTCGGAGGGGGAGGGGAGGGAGCCTATGCTTCGGAGGGGGGGGAGCCTATGCTTCGGAGGGGAGGGGAGGGAGCCTATGCTTCGGAGGGGGGGGGAGCCTATGCTTCGGAGGGGGAGGGGCCTATGCTTCGGAGGGGAGGGGCCTATGCTTCGGAGGGGAGGGGAGGGAGCCTATGATTCGGAGGGGGAGGGAGCCTATGCTTCGGAGGGGAGGGGAGGGAGCCTATGCTTCGGAGGGAGGGGGCCTATGCTTCGGAGGGGGAGGGGAGGGAGCCTATGCTTCGGAGGGGGAGGGGGGAGCCTATGCTTCGGAGGGGAGGGGAGGGAGCCTATGCTTCGGAGGGGAGGGAGCCTATGCTTCGGAGGGGAGGGGAGGGAGCCTATGCTTCGGAGGAGGGGAGGAGCCTATGCTTCGGAGGGGAGGGAGGGAGCCTATGCTTCGGAGGGGAGGGGAGGGAGCCTATGCTTCGGAGGGGAGGGGAGGGAGCCTATGCTTCGGAGGGGAGGGGGCCTATGCTTCGGAGGGGAGGGGGCCTATGCTTCGGAGGGGAGGGGCCTATGCTTCGGAGGGGAGGGGGCCTATGCTTCGGAGGGGAGGGGCCTATGCTTCGGAGGGGAGGGGAGGGAGCCTATGCTTCGGAGGGGGAGGGGAGGGAGCCTATGCTTCGGAGGGGAGGGGAGGGAGCCTATGCTTCGGAGGGGAGGGGAGGGAGCCTATGCTTCGGAGGGGGAGGTGGAGGGAGCCTATGCTTCGGAGGGGGAGGGGAGGGAGCCTATGCTTCAGAGGGGGAGGTGGAGGGAGCCTACGCTTCGGAGGGGAGGGAGCCTATGCTTCGGAGGGGAGGGAGCCTATGCTTCGGAGGGGAGGGGCCTATGCTTCGGAGGGGAGGGGGCCTATGCTTCGGAGGGGAGGGGAGGGAGCCTATGATTCGGAGGGGGAGGGAGCCTATGCTTCGGAGGGGGAGGGGAGGGAGCCTATGCTTCGGAGGGGAGGGGAGGGGCCTATGCTTCGGAGGGGGAGGGGAGGGAGCCTATGCTTCGGAGGGGAGGGGAGGGCCTACGCTTCGGAGGGGGAGGGGAGGGAGCCTATGCTTCGGAGGGGAGGGAGCCTATGCTTCGGAGGGGAGGGAGCCTATGCTTCGGAGGGGAGGGAGCCTATGCTTCGGAGGGGAGGGGAGGGAGCCTATGCTTCGGAGGGGAGGGGAGGGAGCCTATGCTTCGGAGGGGGGGGAGGGAGCCTCTGCTTCGGAGGGGGAGGGGGAGGGAGCCTATGCTTCGGAGGGGGAGGTGGAGGGAGCCTATGCTTCGGAGGGGGAGGTGGAGGGAGCCTATGCTTCGGAGGGGGAGGGGGAGGGAGCCTACACACACTGATGAAGGTTTCCAGCTGACAGACCCTGGAATACGTTTCTGAGTGACAGTGAGGGCTTTGCATGGGCCCTTTGTTGCGTTTTCTTTTTTGTGGGACTGGAAAAAACATGTTATTAAGTGGTTCCCATGCTTTTTAAATAACTTTTATTCTTAGACTGAATAGATCAATGTTGTTCCCGATCCTGTTCCTGATCCTATTCCAACCCCTGGTTGTAGCCCACTAGGAGATAGGAGATAGGAGAGAGGAAATCAGGGTACATCCCTCCTCCCTAACATTTCACTGAAGAGGAGAGGAGCATCTGAACAGGAGTCAGACA
>NC_068424.1:3339737-3379737 GCF_023373465.1 Oncorhynchus keta | reverse complement strand
GATACTGGCGCCATGGCAACAGCAGTAGCGGTGGGTGTGTTGGGGACAGGATACTGACTCCATGGCAACAGCAGTAGCGGTGGGTGTGTTGGGGACAGGATACTGACTCCATGGCAACAGCAGTAGCGGTGGGTGAGTTGGGGACAGGATACTGACTCCATGGCAACAGCAGTAGTGTTGGGGACAGGATACTGACTCCATGGCAACAGCAGTAGCGGTGGGTGTGTTAGGGACAGGATACTGGTATACTATTGGGACCTTACTATTGTCCTCATGCTATTGCTGGGTGAAATGGCCTAAAAATCTTAGCTCTTTTTTTCCCCTTAACTCGTGGGCTATTCACAATAAACAATTCAAGTCGGAAGTTTACATAAACCTTAGCCAAGTACATTTTAAATTCAGTTTCTCACGTTTCCTGACATTTAATCCTTGTAAAAATTCCCAGTTTTAGGTCAGTTAGGATCACCACTTTATTTTAAGAACGTGTAAGGTCATACTAATAGTAGAAAGAATTAATTATTTCAGCTTTTATTTCTTTCATCACATTCCCAGTGAGTCAGAAGTTTACATGCACTCAATTAGTATTTGGTAGCATTGCCTTTAAATTGTTTAACTTGGGTCAAGTGTTTCAGGTATCCTTTAACAAGCTTCCCACAAGAAGTTGGGTGAATTTTGGCCCATTCCTCCTGACAGAGCTGGTGTAACTGAGTCAGGTTTGTAGGCCTCCTTGTTCGCACACACTTTTTCAGTTCTATCCACAAATGTTCTATGGGATTGAGGTCAGGTCTTTGTGATGGTCACTCCAATACCTTGACTTTGTTGTTCTTAAGCAATTTTGCCACAACTTAGTCTTGAGATCTTGCTTCAATATATCCACATGAATTTCCTTCCTCATGATGCCATCTATTTTGTGAAGTGCACCAGTCCCTCCTGCAGCAAAGCACCCCCACAACATGACGCTGCCACCCCCTGCTTCATGGTTGGGATGGTGTTCTTCGGCTTGCAAGCCTCCCTCTTTTTCCTCCAGAAATAACGTTGGTCATTATGGCCAAACAGTTCTATTTTTGTTTCATCAGATCAGAGGATATTTCTCCGAAAAGTATGATCTTTGTCCCCATGTGCAGTTGCAAACTGTAGTCTTGTCTTTTTTATGGCAGTTCTGGAGCAGTGGCTTCTTCCTTGCTGAGCGGCCTTTCAGGTTATGTCGATATAGGACTCGTTTTACTGTGGATATAGATACTTTTGTACCTGGTTCCTCCAGCATCTTCACAAGGTCCTTTGCTGTTGTTCTGGGATTGATTTGCACTTTTCGCACCAAAGTACGTTCCTCTCTAGGAGACAGAACGCATCTCCTTCCTGAGCGGTATGACGGCTGCGTGGTCCCATGGTGTTTATACTTGCGTACAATTGTTTGTACAGATGAACCTGGTCCCTTCAGGCATTTGGAAATTGCTCCCAAGGATGAACCAGACTTGTGGAGGTCTATAATCTTTTTTCTGAGGTCTTGGCTGATTTATTTTGATTTTCCCATGATGTCAAGCAAAGAGGCCCTGAGTTTGAAGGTAGGCCTTGAAATGCATCCACATGTACACCTCCAATTAACTCAAATGGTGTCAATTAGCCTATCAGAAGCTTCTAAAGCCATGACATCATTTTCTGGAATTTTCCAAGCTGTTTAAAGTCAACTTAGTGTATGTAAACTTCTGACCCACTGGAATTGTGATCCAGTGAATGATAAGTCAAATAATCTGTCTGTAAACAATTTGTCTAGTGGTCGAGCAACAACCAATCAGCTCCTTCAGTAACCGGGAGTGTCTAGTGGTCGAGCAACAACCAATCAGCTCCTTCAGTAACCGGGAGTGTCTAGTGGTCGAGCAACAACCAATAAGCTCCTTCAGTAACCGGGAGTGTCTAGTGGTCGAGCAACAACCAATCAGCTCCTTCAGTAACCGGGAGTGTCTAGTGGTCGAGCAACAACCAATCAGCTCCTTCAGTAACCGGGAGTGTCTAGTGGTCGAGCAACAACCGATCAGCTCCTTCAGTAACCGGGAGTGTCTAGTGGTCGAGCAACAACCAATCAGCTCCTTCAGTAACCGGGAGTGTCTAGTGGTCGAGCAACAACCAATCAGCTCCTTCAGTCGGGAGCAACAACCAATCAGCTCCTTCAGTAACCGGGAGTGTCTAGTGGTCGAGCAACAACCAATCAGCTCCTTCAGTAACCGGGAGTGTCTAGTGGTCGAGCAACAACCAATCAGCTCCTTCAGTAACCGGGAGTGTCTAGTGGTCGAGCAACAACCAATCAGCTCCTTCAGTAACCGGGAGTGTCTAGTGGTCGAGCAACAACCAATCAGCTCCTTCAGTAACCGGGAGTGTCTAGTGGTCGAGCAACAACCAATCAGCTCCTTCAGTAACCGGGAGTGTCTAGTGGTCGAGCAACAACCAATCAGCTCCTTCAGTAACCGGGAGTGTCTAGTGGTCGAGCAACAACCAATCAGCTCCTTCAGTAACCGGGAGTGTCTAGTGGTTGAGCAACAACCAATCAGCTCCTTCAGTAACCGGGAGTGTCTAGTGGTCGAGCAACAACCAGCTCCTTCAGTCAGCTCCTTCAGTAACCGGGAGTGTCTAGTGGTCGAGCAACAACCAATCAGCTCCTTCAGTAACCGGGAGTGTCTAGTGGTCGAGCCAAATCAGCTCCTTCAGTAACCGGGAGTGTCTAGTGGTCGAGCAACAACCAATCAGCTCCTTCAGTAACTGGGAGTGTCTAGTGGTCGAGCAACAACCAATCAGCTCCTTCAGTAACCGGGAGTGTCTAGTGGTCGAGCAACAACCAATCAGCTCCTTCAGTAACTGGGAGTGTCTAGTGGTCGAGCAACAACCAATCAGCTCCTTCAGTAACCGGGAGTGTCTAGTGGTCGAGCAACAACCAATCAGCTCCTTCAGTAACCGGGAGTGTCTAGTGGTAACGGGAGTGTCTAACAACCAATCAGCTCCTTCAGTAACCGGGAGTGTCTAGTGGTCGAGCAACAACCAATCAGCTCCTTCAGTAACCGGGAGTGTCTAGTGGTCGAGCAACAACCAATCAGCTCCTTCAGTAACCGGGAGTGTCTAGTGGTCGAGCAACAACCAATCAGCTCCTTCAGTAACCGGGAGTGTCTAGTGGTCGAGCAACAACCAATCAGCTCCTTCAGTAACCGGGAGTGTCTAGTGGTCGAGCAACAACCAATCAGCTCCTTCAGTAACCGGGAGTGTCTAGTGGTCGAGCAACAACCAATCAGCTCCTTCAGTAACCGGGAGTGTCTAGTGGTCGAGCAACAACCAATCAGCTCCTTCAGTAACCGGGAGTGTCTAGTGGTCGAGCAACAACCAATCAGCTCCTTCAGTAACCGGGAGTGTCTAGTGGTCGAGCAACAACCAATCAGCTCCTTCAGTAACCGGGAGTGTCTAGTGGTCGATGAACAACCAATCAGCTCCTTCAGTAACCGGGAGTGTCTAGTGGTCGAGCAACAACCAATCAGCTCCTTCAGTAACCGGGAGTGTCTAGTGGTCGAGCAACAACCAATCAGCTCCTTCAGTAACCGGGAGTGTCGTGGTCGAGTCAGCTCCTTCAGTAACTGGGAGTGTCTGGTCGAGCAACAACCAATCAGCTCCTTCAGTAACCGGGAGTGTCTAGTGGTCGAGCAACAACCAATCAGCTCCTTCAGTAACCGGGAGTCAGTCAGTAACCGTGGTGGTCGAGCAACAACCAATCAGCTCCTTCAGTAACAACGCTCCTTCAGTAACCGGGAGTGTCTAGTGGTCGAGCAACAACCAATCAGCTCCTTCAGTAACCGGGAGTGTCTAGTGGTCGAGCAACAACCAATCAGCTCCTTCAGTAACCGGGAGTGTCTAGTGGTCGAGCAACAACCAATCAGCTCCTTCAGTAACCGGGAGTGTCTAGTGGTCGAGCAACAACCAATCAGCTCCTTCAGTCACCAGGGAGTGTCTAGTGGTCGAGCAACAACCAATCAGCTCCTTCAGTGACCGGGAGTGTCTAGTGGTCGAGCAACAACCAATCAGCTCCTTCAGTCACCAGGGAGTGTCTAGTGGTCGAGCAACAACCAATCAGCTCCTTCAGTAACCGGGAGTGTCTAGTGGTCGAGCAACAACCAATCAGCTCCTTCAGTAACCGGGAGTGTCTAGTGGTCGAGCAACAACCAATCAGCTCCTTCAGTAACCGGGAGTGTCTAGTGGTCGAGCAACAACCAATCAGCTCCTTCAGTAACCGGGAGTGTCTAGTGGTCGAGCAACAACCAATCAGCTCCTTCAGTAACCGGGAGTGTCTAGTGGTCGAGCAACAACCAATCAGCTCCTTCAGTAACCGGGAGTGTCTAGTGGTCGAGCAACAACCAATCAGCTCCTTCAGTAACCGGGAGTGTCTAGTGGTCGATGAACAACCAATCAGCTCCTTCAGTCACCAGGGAGTGTCTAGTGGTCGAGCAACAACCAATCAGCTCCTTCAGTAACCGGGAGTGTCTAGTGGTCGAGCAACAACCGATCAGCTCCTTCAGTCACCGGGAGTGTCTAGTGGTCGAGCAACAACCAATCAGCTCCTTCAGTAACCGGGAGTGTCTAGTGGTCGAGCAACAACCAATCAGCTCCTTCAGTCACCAGGGATGGGGCTAGGTCTTTGTGGAAGGCAAGTGACTCATGTATCGGTGTAAACTATAAAAATGGACGTTACACACTGTGTATCACATTTAACAAACCAAACATTCAAATACCATCATAGAAGGTCAAGTAAAAAACCCGTCCGTGCATCAATTCCTATACATAGTAATGTACGGTTCAAATCAAATCAAATGTATTTATATAGCCCTTCGTACATCAGCTGATATCTCAAAGTTCTGTACAGAAACCCTGCCTAAAACCCCAAACAGCAAGCAATGCAGGTGTAGAAGCACGGTGGCTAGGAAAAACTCCCTAGAAAGGCCAAAACCTAGGAAGAAACCTAGAGAGGAACCAGGCTATGTGGGGTGGCCAGTCCTCTTCTGGCTGTGCCGGGTGGAGATTATAACAGAACATGGCCAAGATGTTCATAAATGACCAGCATGGTCGAATAATAATAAGGCAGAACAGTTGAAATTGGAGCAGCAGCACGGCCAGGTGGACTGGGGACAGCAAGGAGTCATCATGTCAGGTAGTCCTGGGGCATGGTCCTAGGGCTCAGGTCCTCCGAGAGAGAGAAAGAAAGAGAGAAGGAGAGAATTAGAGAAGGCACACTTAGATTCACACAGGACACCGAATAGGACAGGAGAAGTACTCCAGATATAACAAACTGACCCTAGCCCCCCGACACATAAACTACTGCAGCATAAATATTGGAGGCTGAGACAGGAGGGGTCAGGAGACACTGTGGCCCCATCCGAGGACACCCCCTGACAGGGCCAAACAGGAAGGATATAACCCCACCCACTTTGCCAAAGCACATCCCCCACACCACTAGAGGGATATCTTCAACCACCAACTTACCATCCTGAGACAAGGCTGAGTACAGCCCACAAAGATCTCTGCCATGGCACAACCAGGCAGGCAGAGTACAGGCTCTACTAGGTTGCCACATTACAGGCTCTACTAGGTTACCACATTACAGGCTCTACTAGGTTACCACATTACAGGCTCTACTAGGTTACCACATTACAGGCTCTACTAGGTTGCCACATTACAGGCTCTACTAGGTTACCACATTACAGGCTCTACTAGGTTACCACATTACAGGCTCTACTAGGTTACCACATTACAGGCTCTACTAGGTTACCACATTACAGGCTCTACTAGGTTACCACATTACATTATACAGGCTCTACTAGGTTACCACATTACAGGCTCTACTAGGTTACCACATTACAGGCTCTACTAAGTTACCACATTACATTCTACAGGCTCTACTAGGTTACCACATTACAGGCTCTACTAGGTTACCACATTACAGGCTCTACTAGGTTACCACATTACAGGCTCTACTAGGTTACCACATTACAGGCTCTACTAGGTTACCACATTACAGGCTCTACTAGGTTACCACATTACAGGCTCTACTAGGTTACCACATTACATTCTACAGGCTCTACTAGGTTACCACATTACAGGCTCTACTAGGTTACCACATTACAGGCTCTACTAGGTTACCACATTACAGGCTCTACTAGGTTACCACATTACATTCTACAGGCTCTACTAGGTTACCATATTACAGGCTCTACTAGGTTACCATATTACAGGCTCTACGAGGTTACCATATTACAGGCTCTACTAGGTTGCCACAGTACAGGCTCTACTAGGTTACCATATTACAGGCTCTACGAGGTTACCATATTACAGGCTCTACTAGGTTACCACATTACAGGCTCTACTAGGTTACCATATTACAGGCTCTACTAGGTTACCATATTACAGGCTCTACGAGGTTACCATATTACAGGCTCTACTAGGTTACCACATTACAGGCTCTACGAGGTTACCACATTACATTCTACAGGCTCTACTAGGTTACCATATTACAGGCTCTACTAGGTTACCACATTACAGGCTCTACTAGGTTACCACATTACAGGCTCTACTAGGTTACCACATTACAGGCTCTACTAGGTTACCATATTACAGGCTCTACGAGGTTACCATATTACAGGCTCTACTAGGTTACCACATTACAGCCTCTACTAGGTTACCACATTACAGGCTCTACTAGGTTACCACATTACAGGCTCTACTAGGTTACCATATTACAGGCTCTACTAGGTTACCACATTACAGGCTCTACTAGGTTACCATATTACAGGCTCTACTAGGTTACCATATTACAGGCTCTACGAGGTTACCATATTACAGGCTCTACTAGGTTACCATA
Organism: Oncorhynchus keta; assembly: GCF_023373465.1. Classification (NCBI taxonomy): domain Eukaryota; kingdom Metazoa; phylum Chordata; class Actinopteri; order Salmoniformes; family Salmonidae; genus Oncorhynchus; species Oncorhynchus keta. Next base: position 3,372,854 of record NC_068424.1, on the reverse strand, counting down.
TTACAGGCTCTACGAGGTTACCATATTACAGGCTCTACTAGGTTACCATATTACAGGCTCTACTAGGTTACCACATTACAGGCTCTACTAGGTTACCACATTACAGGCTCTACTAGGTTACCACATTACATTCTACAGGCTCTACGAGGTTACCATATTACAGGCTCTACTAGGTTACCACAGTACAGGCTCTCCTAGGTTACCACATTACAGGCTCTACTAGGTTACCACATTACAGGCTCTACGAGGTTACCACATTACAGGCTCTACTAGGTTACCACATTACATTCTACAGGCTCTACTAGGTTACCACATTACAGGCTCTACTAGGTTACCACATTACATTCTACAGGCTCTACTAGGTTACCACATTACAGGCTCTACTAGGTTACCACATTACAGGCTATACTAGGTTACCATATTACAGGCTCTACGAGGTTACCACATTACAGGCTCTACTAGGTTACCACATTACAGGCTCTACTAGGTTACCATATTACAGGCTCTACGAGGTTACCACATTACAGGCTCTACTAGGTTACCACATTACATTCTACAGGCTCTACTAGGTTACCACATTACAGGCTCTACTAGGTTACCACATTACAGGCTCTACTAGGTTACCACATTACATTCTACAGGCTCTACTAGGTTACCACATTACAGGCTCTACTAGGTTACCACATTACAGGCTCTACTAGGTTACCACATTACAGGCTCTACTAGGTTACCATATTACAGGCTCTACTAGGTTACCACATTACAGGCTCTACTAGGTTACCACATTACAGGCTATACGAGGTTACCACATTACAGGCTCTACTAGGTTACCATATTACAGGCTATACTAGGTTACCACATTACATTCTACAGGCTCTACTAGGTTACCACGTTACAGGCTCTACTAGGTTACCACATTACAGGCTCTACTAGGTTACCACATTACAGGCTCTACAAGGTTACCACATTACAGGCTCTACTAGGTTACCACATTACAGGCTCTACTAGGTTACCACATTACAGGCTCTACTAGGTTACCACATTACAGGCTCTACTAGGTTACCACATTACAGGCTCTACTAGGTTACCACATTACAGGCTCTACTAGGTTACCACATTACAGGCTCTACTAGGTTACCATATTACAGGCTCTACTAGGTTACCACATTACAGGCTCTACTAGGTTACCACATTACAGGCTCTACTAGGTTACCATATTACAGGCTCTACTAGGTTACCATATTACAGGCTATACTAGGTTACCACATTACATTCTACAGGCTCTACTAGGTTACCATATTACAGGCTCTACTAGGTTACCACATTACATTCTACAGGCTCTACTAGGTTACCACATTACAGGCTCTACTAGGTTACCACATTACATTCTACAGGCTCTACTAGGTTACCACATTACAGGCTCTACTAGGTTACCACATTACAGGCTATACTAGGTTACCACATTACATTCTACAGGCTCTACTAGGTTACCACATTACAGGCTCTACTAGGTTACCACATTACAGGCTCTACTAGGTTACCACATTACATTCTACAGGCTCTACTAGGTTACCACATTACAGGCTCTACTAGGTTACCACATTACATTCAGGCTCTACTAGGTTACCATATTACAGGCTCTACTAGGTTACCACATTACAGGCTCTACCAGGTTACCACATTACAGGCTCTACTAGGTTACCACATTACATTCTACAGGCTCTACTAGGTTACCACATTACAGGCTCTACTAGGTTACCACATTACAGGCTCTACTAGGTTACCTTATTACAGGCTCTACTAGGTTACCACATTACATTCTACAGGCTCTACTAGGTTACCACATTACATTCTACAGGCTCTACTAGGTTACCACATTACAGGCTCTACTAGGTTACCACATTACATTCTACAGGCTCTACTAGGTTACCACATTACAGGCTCTACTAGGTTACCACATTACAGGCTCTACTAGGTTACCACATTACATTATACAGGCTCTACTAGGTTACCACATTACAGGCTCTACTAGGTCACCACATTACAGGCTCTACTAGGTTACCACATTACAGGCTCTACTAGGTTACCACATTACAGGCTCTACTAGGTTACCATATTACAGGCTCTACTAGGTTACCACATTACAGGCTCTACTAGGTTACCACATTACAGGCTCTACTAGGTTACCACATTACAGGCTCTACTAGGTTACCATATTACAGGCTCTACTAGGTTACCACATTACAGGCTCTACTAGGTTACCACATTACAGGCTCTACTAGGTTACCACATTACAGGCTCTACTAGGTTACCACATTACAGGCTCTACTAGGTTACCACATTACAGGCTATACTAGGTTACCATATTACAGGCTCTACTAGGTTACCACATTACAGGCTCTACTAGGTTACCACATTACATTCTACAGGCTCTACTAGGTTACCACATTACAGGCTATACTAGGTTACCATATTACAGGCTCTACTAGGTTACCACATTACAGGCTCTACTAGGTTACCACATTACAGGCTCTACTAGGTTACCACATTACATTCTACAGGCTCTACTAGGTTACCACATTACAGGCTATACTAGGTTACCATATTACAGGCTCTACTAGGTTACCACATTACAGGCTCTACTAGGTTACCATATTACAGGCTCTACTAGGTTACCACATTACAGGCTCTACTAGGTTACCACATTACAGGCTCTACTAGGTTACCACATTACATTCTACAGGCTCTACTAGGTTACCACATTACAGGCTATACTAGGTTACCATATTACAGGCTCTACTAGGTTACCACATTACAGGCTCTACTAGGTTACCATATTACAGGCTCTACTAGGTTACCACATTACAGGCTCTACTAGGTTACCACATTACATTCTACAGGCTCTACTAGGTTACCACATTACAGGCTATACTAGGTTACCATATTACAGGCTCTACTAGGTTACCACATTACAGGCTCTACTAGGTTACCATATTACAGGCTCTACTAGGTTACCACATTACAGGCTATACTAGGTTACCACATTACAGGCTCTACTAGGTTACCACATTACAGGCTCTACTAGGTTACCACATTACAGGCTCTACTAGGTTACCACATTACAGGCTCTACTAGGTTACCACATTACAGGCTCTACTAGGTTACCACATTACAGGCTCTACTAGGTTACCATATTACAGGCTCTACTAGGTTACCACATTACAGGCTCTACTAGGTTACCACATTACATTCTACAGGCTCTACTAGGTTACCATATTACAGGCTCTACTAGGTTACCATATTACAGGCTCTACAGGTTACCATATTACAGGCTCTACTAGGTTACCACATTACATTCTACAGGCTCTACTAGGTTACCATATTACAGGCTCTACTAGGTTGCCACATTACAGGCTCTACTAGGTTGCCACAGTACAGGCTCTACTAGGTTACCACATTACATTCTACAGGCTCTACTAGGTTACCATATTACAGGCTCTACTAGGTTACCATATTACAGGCTCTACTAGGTTACCACATTACAGGCTCTACTAGGTTACCACATTACAGGCTCTCCTAGGTTACCACATTACAGGCTCTACTAGGTTACCACATTACAGGCTCTACTAGGTTACCACATTACAGGCTCTACTAGGTTACCACATTACAGGCTATACTAGGTTACCACATTACAGGCTCTACTAGGTTACCATATTACAGGCTCTACTAGGTTACCACATTACATTCTACAGGCTCTACTAGGTTACCATATTACAGGCTCTACTAGGTTACCACATTACAGGCTCTACTAGGTTACCACATTACAGGCTCTACTAGGTTACCACATTACATTCTACAGGCTCTACTAGGTTACCATATTACAGGCTCTACTAGGTTACCATATTACAGGCTCTACTAGGTTACCACATTACAGGCTCTACTAGGTTACCACATTACAGGCTCTACTAGGTTACCACATTACAGGCTCTACTAGGTTACCACATTACAGGCTCTACTAGGTTACCACATTACAGGCTCTACTAGGTTACCACATTACAGGCTATACTAGGTTACCACATTACAGGCTCTACTAGGTTACCACATTACAGGCTCTACTAGGTTACCACATTACAGGCTCTACTAGGTTACCACATTACAGGCTATACTAGGTTACCACATTACAGGCTCTACTAGGTTACCACATTACAGGCTCTACTAGGTTACCATATTACAGGCTCTACTAGGTTACCACATTACAGGCTCTACTAGGTTACCACATTACAGGCTCTACTAGGTTACCACATTACAGGCTCTACTAGGTTACCACATTACAGGCTCTACTAGGTTACCACATTACAGGCTCTACTAGGTTACCACATTACAGGCTCTACTAGGTTACCACATTACAGGCTCTACTAGGTTACCACATTACAGGCTCTACTAGGTTACCACATTACAGGCTCTACTAGGTTACCACATTACAGGCTCTACTAGGTTACCACATTACAGGCTCTACTAGGTTACCACATTACAGGCTCTACTAGGTTACCACATTACAGGCTCTACTAGGTCACCACATTACAGGCTCTACTAGGTCACCACATTACAGGCTCTACTAGGTCACCACATTACAGGCTCTACTAGGTTACCACATTACAGGCTCTACTAGGTTACCACATTACAGGCTCTACTAGGTTACCACATTACAGGCTCTACTAGGTTACCACATTACAGGCTCTACTAGGTCACCACATTACAGGCTCTACTAGGTTACCACATTACAGGCTCTACTAGGTTACCACATTACAGGCTCTACTAGGTTACCACATTACAGGCTCTACTAGGTTACCACATTACATTCTACAGGCTCTACTAGGTTACCACATTACAGGCTCTACTAGGTTACCACATTACATTCTACAGGCTCTACTAGGTTACCACATTACAGGCTCTACTAGGTTACCACATTACAGGCTCTACTAGGTTACCACATTACATTCTACAGGCTCTACTAGGTTACCACATTACAGGCTCTACTAGGTTACCACATTACATTCTACAGGCTCTACTAGGTTACCACATTACAGGCTCTACTAGGTTACCACATTACAGGCTCTACTAGGTTACCACATTACATTCTACAGGCTCTACTAGGTTACCATATTACAGGCTCTACTAGGTTACCACATTACAGGCTCTACTAGGTTACCACATTACAGGCTCTACTAGGTTACCACATTACAGGCTCTACTAGGTTACCACATTACAGGCTCTACTAGGTTACCAGGCTCTACTAGGTTACTACATTACAGGCTCTACTAGGTTACCACATTACAGGCTCTACTAGGTCACCACATTACAGGCTCTACTAGGTTACCACATTACATTCTACAGGCTCTACTAGGTTACCACATTACAGGCTCTACTAGGTTACCATATTACAGGCTCTACTAGGTTACCACATTACAGGCTCTACTAGGTTGCCACATTACAGGCTCTACTAGGTTACCACATTACAGGCTCTACTAGGTTACCACATTACAGGCTCTACTAGGTTACCACATTACAGGCTCTACTAGGTTACCATCTTACAGGCTCTACTAGGTTACCACATTACAGGCTCTACGAGGTTACCACATTACAGGCTCTACTAGGTTACCACATTACATTCTACAGGCTCTACTAGGTTACCACATTACAGGCTCTACTAGGTTACCACATTACAGGCTCTACTAGGTTACCACATTACAGGCTCTACTAGGTTACCACATTACATTCTACAGGCTCTACTAGGTTACCACATTACAGGCTCTACTAGGTTACCACATTACAGGCTCTACTAGGTTACCACATTACAGGCTCTACTAGGTTACCACATTACAGGCTCTACTAGGTTACCACATTACAGGCTCTACTAGGTTACCACATTACATTCTACAGGCTCTACTAGGTTACCACATTACAGGCTCTACTAGGTTACCACATTACAGGCTCTACTAGGTTACCACATTACAGGCTTACTAGGTTACCATATTACAGGCTCTACTAGGTTACCACATTACATTCTACAGGCTCTACTAGGTTACCACATTACAGGCTCTACTAGGTTACCACATTACAGGCTCTACTAGGTTACCACATTACAGGCTCTACTAGGTTACCACATTACAGGCTCTACTAGGTTACCACATTACAGGCTCTACTAGGTTACCACATTACAGGCTCTACTAGGTTACCACATTACAGGCTCTACTAGGTTACCACATTACAGGCTCTACTAGGTTACCATATTACATTCTTACAGGCTCTACTAGGTTACCACATTACAGGCTCTACTAGGTTACCATATTACATTCTACAGGCTCTACTAGGTTACCACATTACAGGCTCTACTAGGTTACCACATTACAGGCTCTACTAGGTTACCATATTACATTCTACAGGCTCTACTAGGTTACCACATTACAGGCTCTACTAGGTTACCACATTACATTCTACAGGCTCTACTAGGTTACCACATTACAGGCTATACTAGGTTACCACATTACAGGCTCTACTAGGTTACCACATTACAGGCTCTACTAGGTTACCACATTACAGGCTCTACTAGGTTACCACATTACAGGCTATACTAGGTTACCACATTACAGGCTCTACTAGGTTACCACATTACATTCTACAGGCTCTACTAGGTTACCACATTACAGGCTCTACTAGGTTACCACATTACATTCTACAGGCTCTACTAGGTTACCACATTACAGGCTCTACTAGGTTACCACATTACAGGCTCTACTAGGTTACCACATTACAGGCTCTACTAGGTTACCACATTACAGGCTCTACTAGGTTACCACATTACAGGCTCTACTAGGTTACCATATTACAGGCTCTACTAGGTTACCACATTACAGGCTCTACTAGGTTACCACATTACATTCTACAGGCTCTACTAGGTTACCACATTACAGGCTCTACTAGGTTACCATATTACAGGCTCTACTAGGTTACCACATTACAGGCTCTACTAGGTTACCACATTACAGGCTCTACTAGGTTACCACATTACAGGCTCTACTAGGTTACCACATTACAGGCTCTACTAGGTTACCACATTACAGGCTCTACTAGGTTACCATATTACAGGCTCTACTAGGTTACCATATTACAGGCTCTACTAGGTTACCACATTACAGGCTATACTAGGTTACCACATTACATTCTACAGGCTCTACTAGGTTACCACATTACAGGCTCTACTAGGTTACCACATTACATTCTACAGGCTCTACTAGGTTACCACATTACAGGCTCTACTAGGTTACCATATTACAGGCTCTACTAGGTTACCACATTACAGGCTCTACTAGGTTACCACATTACAGGCTCTACTAGGTTACCATATTACAGGCTCTACTAGGTTACCACATTACAGGCTCTACTAGGTTACCACATTACAGGCTCTACTAGGTTACCATATTACAGGCTCTACTAGGTTACCACATTACAGGCTCTACTAGGTTACCACATTACAGGCTCTACTAGGTTACCATATTACAGGCTCTACTAGGTTACCACATTACAGGCTCTACTAAGTTACCACATTACATTCTACAGGCTCTACTAGGTTACCACATTACAGGCTCTACTAGGTTACCATATTACAGGCTCTACTAGGTTACCACATTACAGGCTCTACTAGGTTACCACATTACAGGCTCTACTAGGTTACCACATTACAGGCTCTACTAGGTTACCACATTACAGGCTCTACTAGGTTACCACATTACAGGCTCTACTAGGTTACCACATTACAGGCTCTACTAGGTTACCACATTACAGGCTCTACTAGGTTACCACATTACAGGCTCTACTAGGTTACCACATTACATTCTACAGGCTCTACTAGGTTACCACATTACAGGCTCTACTAGGTTACCACATTACAGGCTCTACTAGGTTACCTTATTACAGGCTCTACTAGGTTACCACATTACATTCTACAGGCTCTACTAGGTTACCACATTACAGGCTCTCCTAGGTTACCACATTACAGGCTCTACTAGGTTACCACATTACATTCTACAGGCTCTACTAGGTTACCACATTACAGGCTCTACTAGGTTACCACATTACAGGCTCTACTAGGTTACCACATTACAGGCTCTCTAGGTTACCACATTACAGGCTCTACTAGGTTACCACATTACAGGCTCTACTAGGTTACCACATTACAGGCTCTACTAGGTTACCATATTACAGGCTATACTAGGTTACCACATTACATTCTACAGGCTCTACTAGGTTACTACATTACAGGCTCTACTAGGTTACCACATCACAGGCTCTACTAGGTTACCATATTACAGGCTCTACTAGGTTACCACATTACAGGCTCTACTAGGTTACCATATTACAGGCTCTACTAGGTTACCATATTACAGGCTCTACTAGGTTACCACATTACAGGCTCTACTAGGTTACCACATTACAGGCTCTACTAGGTTACCACATTACAGGCTCTACTAGGTTACCATATTACAGGCTCTACTAGGTTACCACATTACAGGCTCTACTAGGTTACCACATTACAGGCTCTACTAGGTTACCACATTACAGGCTCTACTAGGTTACCACATTACAGGCTCTACTAGGTTACCACATTACAGGCTCTACTAGGTTACCACATTACAGGCTCTACTAGGTTACCACATTACAGGCTCTACTAGGTTACCACATTACATTCTACAGGCTCTACTAGGTTACCACATTACAGGCTCTACTAGGTTACCACATTACAGGCTCTACTAGGTTACCACATTACAGGCTCTACTAGGTTACCACATTACAGGCTATACTAGGTTACCACATTACAGGCTCTACTAGGTTACCACATTACAGGCTCTACTAGGTTACCACATTACAGGCTCTACTAGGTTACCACATTACAGGCTCTACTAGGTTACCACATTACAGGCTCTACTAGGTTACCACATTACAGGCTCTACTAGGTTACCACATTACAGGCTCTACTAGGTTACCACATTACAGGCTCTACTAGGTTACCACATTACAGGCTCTACTAGGTTACCACATTACAGGCTCTACTAGGTTACCACATTACATTCTACAGGCTCTACTAGGTTACCACATTACAGGCTCTACTAGGTTACCACATTACAGGCTCTACTAGGTTACCACATTACAGGCTCTACTAGGTTACCACATTACAGGCTCTACTAGGTTACCACATTACAGGCTCTACTAGGTTACCACATTACAGGCTCTACTAGGTTACCACATTACAGGCTCTACTAGGTTACCACATTACAGGCTCTACTAGGTTACCACATTACAGGCTCTACTAGGTTACCACATTACAGGCTCTACTAGGTTACCACATTACAGGCTCTACTAGGTTACCATATTACAGGCTCTACTAGGTTACCACATTACAGGCTCTACTAGGTTACCACATTACAGGCTCTACTAGGTTACCACATTACATTCTACAGGCTCTACTAGGTTACCACATTACAGGCTCTACTAGGTTACCACATTACAGGCTCTACTAGGTTACCACATTACAGGCTCTACTAGGTTACCACATTACAGGCTCTACTAGGTTACCACATTACAGGCTCTACTAGTTTACCACATTACAGGCTATACTAGGTTACCACATTACAGGCTCTAATATGTTACCACATTACAGGCTCTACTAGGTTACCACATTACAGGCTCTACTAGGTTACCACATTACAGGCTCTACTAGGTTACCACATTACAGGCTCTACTAGGTTACCATATTACAGGCTCTACTAGGTTACCACATTACAGGCTCTACTAGGTTACCACATTACAGGCTCTACTAGGTTACCACATTACAGGCTCTACTAGGTTACCACATTACAGGCTCTACTAGGTTACCACATTACAGGCTCTACTAGGTTACCACATTACAGGCTCTACTAGGTTACCACATTACAGGCTCTACTAGGTTACCACATTACAGGCTCTACTAGGTTACCACATTACAGGCTCTACTAGGTTACCACATTACAGGCTCTACCAGGTTACCACATTACATTCTACAGGCTCTACTAGGTTACCACATTACAGGCTCTACTAGGTTACCACATTACAGGCTCTACTAGGTTACCACATTACAGGCTCTACTAGGTTACCACATTACAGGCTCTACTAGGTTACCACATTACAGGCTCTACTAGGTTACCACATTACAGGCTCTACTAGGTTACCACATTACAGGCTATACTAGGTTACCACATTACAGGCTCTACTAGGTTACCACATTACAGGCTCTACTAGGTTACCACATTACAGGCTATACTAGGTTACCACATTACAGGCTCTACTAGGTTACCACATTACAGGCTCTACTAGGTTACCACATTACAGGCTATACTAGGTTACCACATTACAGGCTCTACTAGGTTACCACATTACAGGCTCTACTAGGTTACCACATTACAGGCTCTACTAGGTTACCACATTACAGGCTCTACTAGGTTACCACATTACAGGCTCTACTAGGTTACCACATTACAGGCTCTACTAGGTTACCACATTACAGGCTATACTAGGTTACCACATTACAGGCTCTACTAGGTTACCACATTACAGGCTCTACCAGGTTACCACATTACATTCTACAGGCTCTACTAGGTTACCACATTACAGGCTCTACTAGGTTACCACATTACAGGCTCTACTAGGTTACCACATTACAGGCTCTACTAGGTTACCACATTACAGGCTCTACTAGGTTACCACATTACAGGCTCTACTAGGTTACCACATTACAGGCTCTACTAGGTTACCACATTACAGGCTCTACTAGGTTACCACATTACAGGCTCTACTAGGTTACCATATTACAGGCTCTACTAGGTTACCACATTACAGGCTCTACTAGGTTACCACATTACAGGCTCTACTAGGTTACCATATTACAGGCTCTACTAGGTTACCACATTACAGGCTCTACTAGGTTACCACATTACAGGCTCTACTAGGTTACCACATTACAGGCTCTACTAGGTTACCACATTACATTCTACAGGCTCTACTAGGTTACCACATTACAGACTCTACTAGGTTACCACATTACAGGCTCTACTAGGTTACCACATTACAGGCTCTACTAGGTTACCACATTACAGGCTCTACTAGGTTACCACATTACAGGCTCTACTAGGTTACCACATTACAGGCTCTACTAGGTTACCACATTACATTCTACAGGCTCTACTAGGTTACCACATTACAGGCTCTACTAGGTTACCACATTACATTCTACAGGCTCTACTAGGTTACCACATTACAGGCTCTACTAGGTTACCACATTACAGGCTCTACTAGGTTACCACATTACAGGCTCTACTAGGTTACCACATTACAGGCTCTACTAGGTTACCACATTACAGGCTCTACTAGGTTACCACATTACAGGCTCTACTAGGTTACCACATTACAGGCTCTACTAGGTTACCACATTACAGGCTCTACTAGGTTACCATATTACAGGCTCTACTAGGTTACCACATTACATTCTACAGGCTCTACTAGGTTACCACATTACAGGCTCTACTAGGTTACCATATTACAGGCTCTACTAGGTTACCATATTACAGGCTCTACTAGGTTACCACATTACATTCTACAGGCTCTACTAGGTTACCACATTACATTCTACAGGCTCTACTAGGTTACCACATTACAGGCTCTACTAGGTTACCACATTACAGGCTCTACTAGGTTACCACATTACAGGCTCTACTAGGTTACCACATTACAGGCTCTACTAGGTTACCACATTACAGGCTCTACTAGGTTACCACATTACAGGCTCTACTAGGTTACCACATTACAGGCTCTACTAGGTTACCACATTACAGGCTCTACTAGGTTACCACATTACAGGCTCTACTAGGTTACCACATTACAGGCTCTACTAGGTTACCACATTACAGGCTCTACTAGGTTACCACATTACAGGCTCTACTAGGTTACCACATTACAGGCTCTACTAGGTTACCACATTACAGGCTCTACTAGGTTACCACATTACAGGCTCTACTAGGTTGCCACATTACAGGCTCTACTAGGTTACCACATTACAGGCTCTACTAGGTTACCACATTACAGGCTCTACTAGGTTACCATATTACAGGCTCTACTAGGTTACCACATTACAGGCTCTACTAGGTTACCACATTACAGGCTCTACTAGGTTACCACATTACAGGCTCTACTAGGTTACCACATTACAGGCTCTACTAGGTTACCATATTACATTCTACAGGCCTCCTCATTTGTCTCTCTCTCTGTGTGTGTGTGTGTGTGTGTGTGTGTGTGTGTGTGTGTGTGTGTGCGTGTGCGTGTGTGTGCGTGTGTGTGGTCACGATAAGGGACTCTTACAACCGCTTCAGTGTGAGTTATCAAAAGCCCAGTGACCCCAGACTAGTCTTGGCAGAGTGGTAGCAGTGAAGTGAGAGAACAGAATGCAGGCTAATCGTCAGTTCGCTGACTAATCATTTGTTTAGTAAGTTACGCCACCTCTATCCCACAATTCCAGGCTCTGTGGCAAGAGTCCAGCTGTCTCTCGAAACACACACCACCACACTATGACATTTTCACAATGTATGTTTTTAAATAATTGAAACCTCATTAAAGTTTGAGCAAGAGACACTGCATTAATAATGAATCGCTTTCCCCTGATACCACAAATGGATGTGGTATTGGATGGCTACAGCTGTAAGGCGAGAGGCAAACTAACGAACTCCTACCTGCAATGACACTCGAGTTTCTCTCTGCTGTTAACGTCTCCGGCTACAGATACCAGCTGTCAGAGACACAGTGATTTAATACAACACACTGGTATCGCGGCTAGCAGGCGGGGCTCAGGTGGGCTCCGATAAATGTTGTTTTTTATTCAGTCTTGGCTTTGTAACAGTCGGAGGGAGAGAGGGCGGGGGAGAGGAAAAGAGAGGGAGTATAGTGAGTGATTGGGGAGGGGAGGGGTAGGGGGAGAGACAGAGAGAGAGAGGGAGACAGAGAGAGAGGTGAGAGAGAGAGGGGGAGAGAGAGAGGGGAGACAGAGAGAGGGAGACAGAGAGAGGGGGAGAGAGAGAGAGGGAGACAGAGAGAGAGACAGAGAGAGAGGCAGAGAGACAGAGAGAGACAGAGAGAGAGAGAGAGAGGGAAAAGAAAGAGCTGTAATGAGACAACCAATCCAGTTCCTCAGGGGGCTGCCCACTCAGCCAACTTCAGCTGCCTCAAACTCTACTCATTTCAGCCGTGTGTGTGTTTGTGTTTGCCTTACTGCAATATTGAAACTGATTCCTTCGAAGCCTCTCCTTCTCCTTGGCCGACGTGAGTAAAACATTTAAGCGTGTTAACCCTCACAGGGCTGACGGCCCAGACGGCATCCCCAGCCGCGTCCTCAGAGCATGTGCAGACCAGCTGGCTGGAGTGTTTACGGACATATTCAATCTCTCCCTACTTAGATGTAGGTGTATACAGTAGTTGTTAGATTCCTTGTTAAATATTACTGCATGGTCGGGAACTAGAAGCACAAGCATTTCGCTACACTCGCAATAACATCTGCTAACCATGTGACCAATAACATCTGCTAACCATGTGTATGTGACCAATAACATCTGCTAACCATGTGACCAATAACATCTGCTAACCATGTGATCAATAACATCTGCTAACCATGTGTATGTGACCAATAACATCTGCTAACCATGTGTATGTGACCAATAACATCTGCTAACCATGTGACCAATAACATCTGCTAACCATGTGACCAATAACATCTACTAACCATGTGACCAATAACATCTGCTAACCATGTGACCAATAACATCTGCTAACCATGTGACCAATAACATCTGCTAACCATGTGACCAATAACATCTACTAACCATGTGACCAATAACATCTACTAACCATGTGACCAATAACATCTGCTAACCATGTGACCAATAACATCTGCTAACCATGTGTATGTGACCAATAACATCTGCTAACCATGTGTATGTGACCAATAACATCTGCTAACCATGTGTATGTGACCAATAACATCTGCTAACCATGTGTATGTGACCATTAACATCTGCTAACCATGTGTATGTGACCAATAACATCTGCTAACCATGTGTATGTGACCAATAACATCTGCTAACCATGTGTATGTGACCATTAACATCTGCTAACCATGTGTATGTGACCAATAACATCTGCTAACCATGTGTATGTGACCAATAACATCTGCTAACCATGTGTATGTGACCAATAACATCTGCTAACCATGTGACCATTAACATCTGCTAACCATGTGACCATTAACATCTGCTAACCATGTGACCAATAACATCTGCTAACCATGTGACCAATAACATCTGCTAACCATGTGACCAATAACATCTGCTAACCATGTGACCAATAACATCTGCTAACCATGTGTATGTGACCAATAACATCTGCTAACCATGTGTATGTGACCAATAACATCTGCTAACCATGTGTATGTGACCAATAACATCTGCTAACCATGTGTATGTGACCAATAACATCTGCTAACCATGTGTATGTGACCAATAACATCTGCTAACCATGTGTATGTGACCAATAACATCTGCTAACCATGTGACCAATAACATATGCTAACTATGTGACCAATAACACATGCTAACCATGTGACCAATAACATCTGCTAACCATGTGACCAATAACATCTGCTAACCATGTGACCAATAACATATGCTAACTATGTGACCAATAACACATGCTAACCATGTGACCAATAACATCTGCTAACCATGTGACCAATAACATCTGCTAACCATGTGACCAATAACATCTGCTAACCATGTGACCAATAACATCTGCTAACTATGTGACCATTAACATCTGCTAACCATGTGACCAATAACATCTGCTAACCATGTGACCACCTCTACACTCTTACCACTAGGCTACCTGCCTCCTCTACACTCTAACCACTAGGCTACCCTGCCCCCCTCTACACTCTAACCACTAGGCTACCTGCCTCCTCTACACTCTAACCACTAGGCTACCCTGCCCCCTCTACACTCTAACCACTAGGCTACCTGCCTCCTCTACACTCTAACCACTAGGCTACCTGCCTCCTCTATACTCTAACCACTAGGCTACCTGCCTCCTCTACACTCTAACCACTAGGCTAGATGCCTCCTCTACACTCTAACCACTAGGCTACCCTGCCCCCCTCTACACTCTAACCACTAGGCTACCTGCCTCCTCTACACTCTAACCACTAGGCGACCTGCCTCCTCTACACTCTAACCACTAGGCTACCTGCCTCCTCTACACTCTAACCACTAGGCTACCTGCCTCCTCTACACTCTAACCACTAGGCTACCTGCCTCCTCTACACTCTAACCACTAGGCTACCTGCCTCCTCTACACTCTAACCACTAGGCTACTTGCCTCCTCTACACTCTAACAACTAGGCTACTTGCCTCCTCTACACTCTAACCACTAGGCTACCTGCCTCCTCTACACTCTAACCACTAGGCTACCTGCCTCCTCTAACCACTAGGCTACTTGCCTCCTCTACACTCTAACCACTAGGCTACCTGCCTCCTCTACACTCTAACCACTAGGCTACTTGCCTCCTCTACACTCTAACCACTAGGCTACCTGCCTCCTCTACACTCTAACCACTAGTCTACCTGCCTCCTCTACACTCTAACCACTAGGCTACTTGCCTCCTCTACACTCTAACCACTAGGCTACCTGCCTCCTCTACACTCTAACCACTAGGCTACCTGCCTCCTCTAACCACTAGGCTACTTGCCTCCTCTACACTCTAACCACTAGGCTACCTGCCTCCTCTACACTCTAACCACTAGGCTACCTGCCTCCTCTACACTCTAACCACTAGGCTACCTGCCTCCTCTACACTCTAACCACTAGTCTACCTGCCTCCTCTACACTCTAACCACTAGTCTACCTGCCTCCTCTACACTCTAACCACTAGGCTACCTGCCTCCTCTACACTCTAACCACTAGGCTACCTGCCTCCTCTACACTCTAACCACTAGGCTACCTGCCTCCTCTAACCACTAGGCTACCTGCCTCCTCTACACTCTAACCACTAGGCTACCTGCCTCCTCTACACTCTAACCACTAGGCTACTTGCCTCCTCTACACTCTAACCACTAGGCTACCTGCCTCCTCTACACTCTAACCACTAGTCTACCTGCCTCCACCCCCTAACCACTAGACTACTTGCCTCCTCTACACTCTAACCACTACGCTACCTGCCTCCTCTACACTCTAACCACTAGGCTAGATGCCTCCTCTACACTCTAACCACTAGGCTACCCTGCCCCCTCTACACTCTAACCACTAGGCTACCTGCCTCCTCTACACTCTAACCACTAGGCGACCTGCCTCCTCTACACTCTAACCACTAGGCTACCTGCCTCCTCTACACTCTAACCACTAGGCTACCTGCCTCCTCTACACTCTAACCACTAGGCTACCTGCCTCCTCTACACTCTAACCACTAGGCTACCCTGCCGCCTCTACACTCTAACCACTAGTCTACCTGCCTCCTCTACACTCTAACCACTAGGCTACTTGCCTCCTCTACACTCTAACCACTAGGCTACTTGCCTCCTCTACACTCTAACCACTAGGCTACCTGCCTCCTCTACACTCTAACCACTAGGCTACCTGCCTCCTCTAACCACTAGGCTACTTGCCTCCTCTACACTCTAACCACTAGGCTACCTGCCTCCTCTACACTCTAACCACTAGGCTACCTGCCTCCTCTACACTCTAACCACTAGGCTACCTGCCTCCTCTACACTCTAACCACTAGTCTACCTGCCTCCTCTACACTCTAACCACTAGTCTACCTGCCCCCTCTACACTCTAACCACTAGTCTACCTGCCTCCTCTACACTCTAACCACTAGGCTACTTGCCTCCTCTACACTCTAACCACTAGGCTACCTGCCTCCTCTACACTCTAACCACTAGGCTACCTGCCTCCTCTAACCACTAGGCTACTTGCCTCCTCTACACTCTAACCACTAGGCTACCTGCCTCCTCTACACTCTAACCACTAGGCTACCTGCCTCCTCTACACTCTAACCACTAGGCTACCTGCCTCCTCTACACTCTAACCACTAGGCTACCTGCCTCCTCTAACCACTAGACTACCTGCCTCCTCTACACTCTAACCACTAGGCTACCTGCCTCCTCTAACCACTAGGCTACCTGCCTCCTCTACACTCTAACCACTAGGCTACCTGCCTCCTCTACACTCTAACCACTAGACTACCTGCCTCCTCTACACTCTAACCACTAGGCTACCTGCCTCCTCTACACTCTAACCACTAGTCTACCTGCCTCCTCTACACTCTAACCACTAGTCTACCTGCCTCCTCTACACTCTAACCACTAGTCTACCTGCCTCCTCTACACTCTAACCACTAGTCTACCTGCCTCCTCTACACTCTAACCACTAGTCTACCTGCCTCCTCTACACTCTAACCACTAGGCTACCTGCCTCCTCTAACCACTAGGCTACCTGCCTCCTCTACACTCTAACCACTAGGCTACCTGCCTCCTCTACACTCTAACCACTAGGCTACCTGCCTCCTCTAACCACTAGGCTACTTGCCTCCTCTACACTCTAACCACTAGACTACCCTGCCTCCTCTACACTCTAACCACTAGACTACCTGCCTCCTCTACACTCTAACCACTAGTCTACCCTGCCTCCTCTACACTCTAACCACTAGGCTACCTGCCTCCTCTACACTCTAACCACTAGGCCACCCTGCCTCCTCTACACTCTAACCACTAGACTACCTGCCTCCTCTACACTCTAACCACTAGGCCACCCTGCCTCCTCTACACTCTAACCACTAGTCTACCTGCCTCCTCTACACTCTAACCACTAGGCTACCTGCCACCTCTACACTCTAACCACTAGTCTACCTGCCTCCTCTACACTCTAACCACTAGGCTACCTGCCACCTCTACACTCTAACCACTAGTCTACCTGCCTCCTCTACACTCTAACCACTAGGCTACCTGCCTCCTCTACACTCTAACCACTAGTCTACCCTGCCTCCTCTACACTCTAACCACTAGGCTACCTGCCTCCTCTACACTCTAACCACTAGGCTACCTGCCACCTCTACACTCTAACCACTAGTCTACCTGCCACCTCTACACTCGAACCACTAGTCTACCTGCCTCCTCTACACTCTAACCACTAGTCTACCTGCCTCCTCTACACTCTAACCACTAGGCTACCTGCCTCCTCTACACTCTAACCACTAGTCTACCTGCCTCCTCTACACTCTAACCACTAGGTTACCCTGCCTCCTCTACACTCTAACCACTAGTCTACCTGCCTCCTCTACACTCTAACCACTAGTCTACCTGCCTCCTCTACACTCTAACCACTAGTCTACCTGCCTCCTCTACACTCTAACCACTAGACTACCTGCCTCCTCTACACTCTAACCACTAGACTACCTGCCTCCTCTACACTCTAACCACTAGGCTACCTGCCACCTCTACACTCTAACCACTAGTCTACCCTGCCACCTCTACACTCTAACCACTAGGCTACCTGCCACCTCTACACTCTAACCACTAGGCTACCTGCCTCCTCTACACTCTAACCACTAGTCTACCTGCCACCTCTACACTCTAACCACTAGGCTACCTGCCACCTCTACACTCTAACCACTAGGCTACCTGCCTCCTCTACACTCTAACCACTAGTCTACCTGCCTCCTCTACACTCTAACCACTAGGCTACCTGCCTCCTCTACACTCTAACCACTAGTCTACCTGCCTCCTCTACACTCTAACCACTAGGCTACCTGCCTCCTCTACACTCTAACCACTAGGCTACCTGCCTCCTCTACACTCTAACCACTAGACTACCTGCCACCTCTACACTCTAACCACTAGTCTACCTGCCTCCTCTACACTCTAACCACTAGGCTACCTGCCTCCTCTACACTCTAACCACTAGTCTACCTGCCTCCTCTACACTCTAACCACTAGTCTACCTGCCTCCTCTACACTCTAACCACTAGTCTACCTGCCTCCTCTCTCTAACCACTAGACTACCTGCCTCCTCTACACTCTAACCACTAGGCTACCTGCCTCCTCTACACTCTAACCACTAGGCTACCTGCCTCCTCTACACTCTAACCACTAGGCGACCTGCCTCCTCTACACTCTAACCACTAGTCTACCCTGCCTCCTCTACACTCTAACCACTAGTCTACCTGCCTCCTCTACACTCTAACCACTAGTCTACCTGCCTCCTCTACACTCTAACCACTAGGCTACCTGCCTCCTCTACACTCTAACCACTAGGCTACCTGCCTCCTCTACACTCTAACCACTAGGCTACCTGCCTCCTCTACACTCTAACCAGGTTACATATACCTGTTTTCCTCTAATAACCCACATCCCTTCTCTCTCTCTCAGAGTTTCCCGTCAGACGAGGGCTGGCCGTTCGCCAAGTACCTGGGGGCGTGTGGTCGCGTGGTGGCGGTGAACTACGTCGGCGAGGAGCTGTGGTCTTTCTACAACGCTCCGTGGGACAAGAGGGTCGACCTGGCCCGACAGCTGATGGACATCGCTGAGCAGCTCACCAACAACGACTTTGACTTCGCCCTCTACCTGCTGGACGTGAGCTTCGATAACTTCGCCGTGGGGCCGCGGGACGGAAAGGTCATCGTGGTGGACGGGGAGAACGTCCTGGTGGCCGACAAGAGACTGATCAAACAGAGTGAGTTGGGGGGGGTTAGAGAGGTGGGTGGGGATAGAGAGGTGGGGGAGGTGTTGGAGGGGTAGAGAGGTGAGGGGGTAGAGAGGTGTGGGGGTGGGGGGTAGAGAGGTGTGGGGGGTGAGAGGTGTGGAGGGGGTAGAGAGGTGTGGGGGTAGAGAGGTGTGGGGGGGAGCTGAGAGTTGTGGGGGGGACATAGGTGTGGGGGTAGAGAGGTGAGGGGGTAGAGAGGTGTGGGGGGGTAGAGCGGTGTGGGGGTAGAGGGTGTGGGGGTAGAGAGGTGTGGGGGGGGTAGAGAGGTGTGGGGGGTAGTGAGGTGTGGGGGGGGAGAGATGTGTCATCGGTTCGAGGTGTGATACTAAGAGGTGTGGGGGGTAGCAAGGTGTGGGGGTAGAGAGTAGAGAGGTGTGGGGGAGGTAGAGAGGTGTGGGGGGTAGCGAGGTATGAAGGGGGTAGCGAGGTATGAAGGGGGGTAGAGAGGTATGAAGGGGGGTAGCGAGGTATGAAGGGGGTGGTAGCGAGGCATAAAGGGGGGCAGCGAGGTGTGAAGGGGGCGTAGAGAGGCATGAAGGGGGTAGAGAGGTATGAAGGGGGTGGTAGCGAGGCATGAAGGGGGTAGAGAGGTATGAAGGGGGTGGTAGCGAGGCATGAAGGGGGGTAGAGAGGCATGAAGGGGGGTAGAGAGGTATGAAGGGGGTGGTAGCGAGGCATAAAGGGGGGTAGCGAGGTATGAAGGGGGCGTGGAGAGGCATGAAGGGGGTAGAGAGGTATGAAGGGGTGGTAGCGAGGCATGAAGGGGGTAGAGAGGTATGAAGGGGGTGGTAGCGAGGCATGAAGGGGGTAGAGAGGTATGAAGGGGGTGGTAGCGAGGCATAAAGGGGGGTAGCGAGGTATGAAGGGGCGTGTGGGGCATGAAGGGGGGTAGAGAGGTATGAAGGGGGTGGTAGCGAGGCATGAAGGGGGGTAGCGAGGTATGAAGGGGGTAGCGAGGTATGAAGGGGGCGTAGAGGGCATGAAGGGGGTAGAGAGGTATGAAGGGGGTGGTAGCGAGGCATAAAGGGGGGTAGCGAGGTATGAAGGGGGCGTAGGGAGGCATGAAGGGGGGTAGAGAGGTATGAAGGGGGGTGGTAGCGAGGCATGAAGGGGGGGTAGCGAGGTATGAAGGGGGGTAGAGAGGCATGAAGGGGGGTAGAGAGGTATGAAGGGGGGTAGCGAGGTATGAAGGGGGGGATAGCGTGGTATGAAAGGGGGTAGAGAGGCATGAAGGGGGTAGAGAGGTATGAAGGGGGTGGTAGCGAGGCATGAAGGGGGGTAGCGAGGTATGAAGGGGGTAGAGAGGCATGAAGGGGGGTAGGGAGGGGGGGGGTAGAGAGGTGTGGGGGTAGAGAGGTATGAAGGGGGGGGTAGCGAGGTGGGGTGGTAGCGATGGGGGGGGGTAGAGAGGTGTGATACTAAGAGGTGTGGGGGGTAGAGAGGTGTGTGTGGGGGGGTAGAGAGGTGTGGGGGTTTTAGAGAGGTGTGGGGAGGTAGAGCCCTGTGGGGGAGGTAGAGGAGGTGTGGGGGGGGGTAGACCTTGTGGGGGAGGTAGAGTGTGGGGGGTAGAGAGGTGTGGGGGGAGGTAGAGATCTGTTTTGGGGTAGAAAGGCATGAAGGGGGAGTAGCGAGGCGTGGGTGGTAGAGAGATGTGTCATCGGTTCGAGGTGTGATACTAAGAGGTGTGTGGTGTTTTCTCGGTTGCTATGACGCCCTGTGTGTGACAGACTTGTACTGAAGTCGACATCACCACCTTCTGTATTCAATCTCTTATTTATGATTTAACCTCTCTGATATCGGTGTGTGTTTCTCCCTCTCCGTCCTCGGAGCCGTGTCTGATCGGCGATGTTGTTCTCTTACTGTATGTCGAGCGGTTACTTATCACAGCACAACACTCAGATCTGATTCATGAATCGAACTAGTTCCCCCAGTTTGTCCTTCGACAGTAAACTTCATGATAAACAGAGAAACATGAACCAAGAGGAGCTGTCATATTCCTCCAAGCCACTAGTCCCCCCCTGTCATATTCCTCCAAGCCACTAGTCCGTCCCCCCCCCTGTCATATTCCTCCAAGCCACTAGTCCCCCCTGTCATATTCCTCCAAGCCACTAGTCCCCCCCTGTCATATTCCTCCAAGTCACTAGTCCCCCCTGTCATATTCCTCCAAGTCACTAGTCCCCCCCTGTCATATTCCTCCAAGCCACTAGTCCCCCTGTCATGTTCCTCCAAGCCACTAGTCCCCCCTGTCATATTCCTCCAAGTCACTAGTCCCCCTGTCATATTCCTCCAAGTCACTAGTCCCCCTATCATATTCCTCCAAGCCACTAGTCCCCCCCTGTCATATTCCTCCAAGCCACTAGTCCCCCCTGTCATATTCCTCCAAGCCACTAGTCCCCCCTGTCATATTCCTCCAAGCCACTAGTCCCCCCCCCCTGTCATATTCCTCCAAGCCACTAGTCCCCCCTGTCATATTCCTCCAAGCCACTAGTCCCCCTGTCATATTCCTCCAAGCCACTAGTCCCCCCTGTCATATTCCTCCAAGTCACTAGTCCCCCCTGTCATTTTCCTCCAAGTCACTAGTCCCCCCTGTCATATTCCTCCAAGCTACTAGTCCCCCCTGTCATATTCCTCCAAGCCACTAGTCCCCCCTGTCATATTCCTCCAAGCCACTAGTCCCCCTGTCATATTCCTCCGAGCCACTAGTCCCCCCTGTCATATTCCTCCAAGCCACTAGTCCCCCCTGTCATATTCCTCCAAGCCACTAGTCCCCCTGTCATATTCCTCCAAGCCACTAGTCCCCCTGTCATATTCCTCCAAGCCACTAGTCCCCCTGTCATATTCCTCCAAGCCACTAGTCCCCCCTGTCATATTCCTCCAAGCCACTAGTCCCCCTGTCATATTCCTCCAAGTCACTAGTCCCCCCTGTCATATTCCTCCAAGTCACTAGTCCCCCTGTCATATTCCTCCAAGCCACTAGTCCCCCTGTCATGTTCCTCCAAGCCACTAGTCCCCCCTGTCATATTCCTCCAAGTCACTAGTCCCCCCTGTCATATTCCTCCAAGTCACTAGTCCCCCCTATCATATTCCTCCAAGCCACTAGTCCCCCCTGTCATATTCCTCCAAGCCACTAGTCCCCCTGTCATATTCCTCCAAGCCACTAGTCCCCCTGTCATATTCCTCCAAGCCACTAGTCCCCCCCCTGTCATATTCCTCCAAGCCACTAGTCCCCCTGTCATATTCCTCCAAGCCACTAGTCCCCCTGTCATATTCCTCCAAGTCACTAGTCCCCCCTGTCATTTTCCTCCAAGTCACTAGTCCCCCCTGTCATATTCCTCCAAGCCACTAGTCCCCCTGTCATATTCCTCCAAGCCACTAGTCCCCCCTGTCATATTCCTCCAAGCCACTAGTCCCCCTGTCATATTCCTCCAAGTCACTAGTCCCCCCTGTCATTTTCCTCCAAGTCACTAGTCCCCCTGTCATATTCCTCCAAGCTACTAGTCCCCCTGTCATATTCCTCCAAGCCACTAGTCCCCCCTGTCATATTCCTCCAAGCCACTAGTCCCCCCTGTCATATTCCTCCGAGCCACTAGTCCCCCCTGTCATATTCCTCCAAGCCACTAGTCCCCCTGTCATATTCCTCCAAGCCACTAGTCCCCCTGTCATATTCCTCCAAGCCACTAGTCCCCCTGTCATATTCATCCAAGCCACTAGTCCCCCTGTCATATTCCTCCAAGCCACTAGTCCCCCTGTCATATTCCTCCAAGTCACTAGTCCCCCTGTCATATTCCTCCAAGCCACTAGTCCCCCCTGTCATATTCCTCCAAGCCACTAGTCCCCCTATCATATTCCTCCAAGCCACTAGTCCCCCCTGTCATATTCCTCCAAGTCACTAGTCCCCCTGTCATATTCCTCCAAGCCACTAGTCCCCCTGTCATATTCCTCCAAGCCACTAGTCCCCCTGTCATATTCCTCCAAGCCACTAGTCCCCCTATCATATTCCTCCAAGCCAATAGTCCCCCCTGTCATATTCCTCCAAGCCACTAGTCCCCCTGTCATATTCCTCCAAGTCACTAGTCACCCCCTGTCATATTCCTCCAAGTCACTAGTCCCCCCTGTCATATTCCTCCAAGTCACTAGTCCCCCCTGTCATATTCCTCCAAGTCACTAGTCCCCCCTGTCATATTCCTCCAAGCCACTAGTCCCCCCTGTCATATTCCTCCAAGTCACTAGTCCCCCTGTCATATTCCTCCAAGTCACTAGTCCCCCTGTCATATTCCTCCAAGTCACTAGTCCCCCCTGTCATATTCCTCCAAGTCACTAGTCCCCCCTGTCATATTCCTCCAAGCCACTAGTCCCCCCTGTCATATTCCTCCAAGTCACTAGTCCCCCCCCCCGTCATATTCCTCCAAGTCACTAGTCCCCCTGTCATATTCCTCCAGGCCACTAGTCCCCCTGTCATATTCCTCCAAGTCACTAGTCCCCCTGTCATATTCCTCCAAGCCACTAGTCCCCCCTGTCATATTCCTCCAAGTCACTAGTCCCCCTGTCATATTCCTCCAAGCCACTAGCCCCCTGTCATATTCCTCCAAGCCACTAGTCCCCCCTGTCATATTCCTCCAAGCCACTAGTCCCCCTATCATATTCCTCCAAGCCACTAGTCCCCCCTGTCATATTCCTCCAAGTCACTCTCCCCCCCCTGTCATATTCCTCCAAGCCACTAGTCCCCCCTGTCATATTCCTCCAAGCCACTAGTCCCCCCTGTCATATTCCTCCAAGCCACTAGTCCCCCCTATCATATTCCTCCAAGCCAATAGTCCCCCTGTCATATTCCTCCAAGCCGCTAGTCCCCCCTGTCATATTCCTCCAAGTCACTAGTCACCCCCTGTCATATTCCTCCAAGTCACTAGTCCCCCCCCCTGTCATATTCCTCCAAGTCACTAGTCCCCCTGTCATATTCCTCCAAGTCACTAGTCCCCCCTGTCATATTCCTCCAAGCCACTAGTCCCCCTGTCATATTCCTCCAAGTCACTAGTCCCCCCTGTCATATTCCTCCAAGTCACTAGTCCCCCTGTCATATTCCTCCAAGTCACTAGTCCCCCTGTCATATTCCTCCAAGTCACTAGTCCCCCCTGTCATATTCCTCCAAGCCACTAGTCCCCCCTGTCATATTCCTCCAAGTCACTAGTCCCCCCTCTCATATTCCTCCAAGTCACTAGTCCCCCCTGTCATATTCCTCCAGGCCACTAGTCCCCCCTGTCATATTCCTCCAAGTCACTAGTCCCCCTGTCATATTCCTCCAAGCCACTAGTCCCCCCTGTCATATTCCTCCAAGTCACTAGTCCCCCTGTCATATTCCTCCAAGCCACTAGCCCCCTGTCATATTCCTCCAAGTCACTAGTTCCTCTACCCCCTCTCTCTCTCCCCCCTCTCTCTCTCTCTCTCTCTCTCTCTCTCTCTCTCTACCCCTCTCTCTCTCTACCCCTCTCTCTCCTCTCTCTCTACCCCCTCTCTCTCTCTACCCCTCTCTCTCTCTCTCTACCCCTCTCTCTCTCTCTCTACCCCTCTCTCTCTACCCCCTCTCTCTCCCTCTCTCTACCCCCTCTCTCTCTCTACCCCTCTCTCTCTCTCTCTACCTCTCTCTCTCTCTCTCTACCCCTCTCTCTCTCTCTCGACCCCTCTCTCTCTCTACCCCTCTCTCTCCCTCTCTCTCTACCCCTCCCTCTCTCTCTCTACCCCTCCCTCTCTCTCTACCCCCTCTCTCTCTCTCTACCCCTCTCTCTCTCTACCTCTCTCTCTCTCTACCCCTCTCTCTCTCTACCCCTCTCTCTCTCTACCTCTCTCTCTCTACCACTCTCTCTCTACCTCTCTCTCTACCCTCTCTCTCTCTCTACCCCCTCTCTCTCTCTACCTCTCTCTCTCTACCCCCTCTCTCTCTCTACCCCTCTCTCTCTCTACCTCTCTCTCTCTCTACTCCTCTCTCTACCACTCTCTCTCTCTCTCTCTCTCTCTCTCCCTCTCTCTCTCTCTCTCTCTCTACCCCCTCTCTCTCTCTACCCCCCTCTCTCTATCCCCTCTCTACCTCTCTCTCTCTCTCCCCTCTCTCTCTCTCTCTCTCTACCCCCTCTCTCTCCCTACCCCTCTCTCTATCTACCCCTCTCTCTCTCTCTACCTCTCTCTCTCTACCCCTCTCTCTCTCTACCTCTCTCTCTCTCCCCTCTCTCTACCTCTCTCTACCCCCCCTCTCTACCCCCTCTCTACCCCTCTCTCTCTACCCCTCTCTCTCAGTCTGTTAGTTGACCGTGATATGTGGTGCTTCACTGGCTCTGAAACGTGCTTGTGTCAAGTGGTGATTGAGCTGGACCCTTCGACCAACGCGGGGGGCTGTGATGGACACTAGTTGGCTGACGGGGCAGCAGTGTGTTGTGTGATTGAGTCGTTCTGACGGGGTCGGAGGACGGCTGCATTAGAAGGGATTATGTCTGAATCCTCAGGGATCAGATCTATTGATCTGCTTTAATGCTCTGACTGTTTCCTCCCTAAATAGAAAGCTACGTTTCAATTGAACACGCGAAGGAGAAAATTAAATGTCCAAATAGATTTCTTTCAATATAACCCTAAATTGTTGGTCTATTTCTGCCAGATTAGATGTTAAATTAGTTTTTGGTTGGTCGTTTATGTCCCAAAAACATTTATATAATTGCCTCTGATGACACAGACTCTTGCAGTTATCTCCTCGGGGGCCGTTATCTCCTCGAGGGCCGTTATCTCCTCGGGGGCCGTTATCTCCTCGGGGCCGTTATCTCCTCGGGGGCCGTTATCTCCTCGGGGGCCGTTATCTCCTCGGGGGCCGTTATCTCCTCGAGGGCCGTTATCTCCTCGGGGGCCGTTATCTCCTCGAGGTCAGTGCTTAATTTGAGGCGGAACAGAATCCGACACCTCTCACTTTTGACTGTATAGACCACCCCCTGTATAGACTGTATAGACCACCCCCTGTATAGACCACCGCCTGTATAGCCTGTATAGACCACCCCCTGTATAGACCACCCCCTGTATAGACTGTATAGACCACCCCCTGTATAGACTGTATAGACCACCCCTGTATAGCCTGTATAGACCACCCCTGTATAGACTGTATAGACCACCCCTGTATAGACTGTATAGACCACCCCCTGTATAGACTGTATAGACCACCCCTGTATAGACTGTATAGACCACCCCCTGTATAGACTGTATAGACCACCCCCTGTATAGGCTGTATAGACCACCCCCTGTATAGACTGTATAGACTCTATATACCACCCCATGTATAGACTGTATAGACTACCCCCTGTATAGACCACCCCCTGTATAGACCACCCCTGTATAGACCACCCCCTGTATAGACTGTATAGACTCTATATACCACCCCCTGTATAGACTGTATAGACCACCCCCTGTATAGACCACCCCTGTATAGACTGTATAGACTACCCCTGTATAGACCACCCCTGTATAGACGACCCCCTGTATAGACTACCCCCTGTATAGACTGTATAGACTCTATATACCACCCCCTGTATAGACTCTATAGACTACCCCCTGTATAGACCACCCCCTGTATAGACCACCCCTGTATAGACTGTATAGACCACCCCTGTATAGGCTGTATAGACCACCCCTGTATAGAGTCTATAGACCACCCCTGTATAGACTCTATAGACCACCCCTGTATAGACTGCATAGACTACCCCTGTATAGACCACCCCTGTATAGACCACCCCTGTATAGACTACCCCTGTATAGACTGTATAGACTTTATATACCACCCCTGTATAGACTGTATAGACCACCCCTGTATAGACCACCCCCTGTATAGACTGTATATACTACCCCTGTATAGACCACCCCCTGTATAGACTGTATAGACCACCCCTGTATAGACCACCCCTGTATAGACTGTATAGACTACCCCTGTATAGACTACCTTTATAGACTGTATAGACTCTATATACCACCCCCTGTATAGACTGTATAGACCACCCCCTCTATAGACAACCCCCTGTATAGACTGTATAGACTACCCCTGTATTTGGTAGACTCTATAGACCACCCCTGTATAGACTCTATAGACCACCCCTGTATAGACTCTATAGACTACCCCCTGTATAGGCTGTATAGACTCTATAGACCACCCCTGTATAGACCACCCCGTGTATAGACCACCCCCTGTATAGGCTGTATAGACCACCCCTGTATAGACTATATAGACCACCCCCTGTATAGACTCTATAGACCACCCCTGTATAGACCACCCCTGTATAGACCACCCCTGTATAGACTACCCCTGTATAGACC
The DNA here is from genome assembly GCF_023373465.1 of Oncorhynchus keta. Lineage (NCBI taxonomy): Eukaryota > Metazoa > Chordata > Actinopteri > Salmoniformes > Salmonidae > Oncorhynchus > Oncorhynchus keta. The sequence goes on along the minus strand of NC_068424.1, from coordinate 3,344,639 downwards.
ACCCCCTGTTTAGACCACCCCCTGTATAGACCACCCCTGTATAGACCACCCCCTGTAGAGACTCTATAGACCACCCCTGTATAGACTCTATAGACTACCCCTGTATAGACTCTATAGACCACCCCCTGTATAGGCTGTATAGACCACCCCTGTATAGACTCTATAGACCACCCCCTGTATAGACTGTATAGACCACCCCTGTATAGACTGTATAGACCACCCCTGTATAGACTCTATAGACCACCCCCTGTATAGACTCTATAGACCACCCCTGTATAGACTCTATAGACCACCCCTGTATAGACTCTATAGACCACCCCTGTATAGACCACCCCTGTATAGGCTGTATAGACCACCCCCTGTATAGACTGTATAGACCACCCCCCCTGTATAGACTCTATAGACCACCCCCTGTATAGACTCTATAGACCACCCCCTGTATAGACTCTATAGACCACCCCCTGTATAGACTCTATAGACCACCCCTGTATAGACCACCCCTGTATAGACTCTATAGACCACCCCCTGTATAGGCTGTATAGACCACCCCTGTATAGACTGTATAGACCACCCCTGTATAGACTCTATAGACCACCCCTGTATAGACTCTATAGACCACCCCATGTATAGACTGTATAGACCACCCCCTGTATAGACCACCCCCTGTATAGACTGTATAGACTCTATATACCACCCCCTGTATAGACCACCCCTGTATAGACCACCCCGTGTATAGACCACCCCTGTATAGACTCTATAGACCACCCCTGTATAGACTCTATAGACCACCCCTGTATAGACCACCCCGTGTATAGACCACCCCTGTATAGACTGTATAGACCACCCCTGTATAGACCACCCCCTGTATAGACCACCCCCTGTATAGACTGTATAGACTACCCCCTGTATAGACCACCCCTGTATAGACTGTATAGACCACCCCTGTATAGACTATAGACTACCCCTGTATAGACTCTATAGACCACCCCCTGTATAGACTATAGACCCCCTGTATAGACTCTATAGACCACCCCCTGTATAGACTCTATAGACCACCCCCTGTATAGACTCTATAGACCACCCCTGTATAGACTATAGACTACCCCCTGTATAGACTCTATAGACCACCCCTGTATAGACTCTATAGACCACCCCTGTATAGACTCTATAGACCACCCCGTGTATAGACCACCCCTGTATAGACTGTATAGACCACCCCCTGTATAGACCACCCCTGTATAGACTGTATAGACCACCCCTGTATAGACCACCCCTGTATAGACCACCCCTGTATAGACTCTATAGACCACCCCTGTATAGACCACCCCGTGTATAGACCACCCCTGTATAGACTGTATAGACCACCCCTGTATAGACTGTATAGACCACCCCTGTATAGACCACCCCGTGTATAGACCACCCCCTGTATAGACTGTATAGACCACCCCCTGTATAGACTGTATAGACCACCCCGTGTATAGACCACCCCTGTATAGACCACCCCTGTATAGACTGTATAGACCACCCCCTGTATAGACTCTATAGACCACCCCTGTATAGACCACCCCGTGTATAGACCACCCCTGTATAGACTGTATAGACCACCCCCTGTATAGACTGTATAGACCACCCCCTGTATAGACTATAGACTACCCCTGTATAGACTCTATAGACCACCCCTGTATAGACTCTATAGACCACCCCCTGTATAGACTCTATAGACCACCCCTGTATAGACTATAGACTACCCCTGTATAGACTCTATAGACCACCCCCAGTATCGCCTGTATAGACTCTATAGACCACCCCCTGTATAGACTCTATAGACCACCCCGTGTATAGACCACCCCTGTATAGACTGTATAGACCACCCCTGTATAGACCACCCCTGTATAGACTGTATAGACCACCCCCTGTATAGACCACCCCTGTATAGACCACCCCCTGTATAGACTCTATAGACCACCCCCTGTATAGACCACCCCGTATAGACCACCCCTGTATAGACTGTATAGACCACCCCTGTATAGACTGTATAGACCACCCCTGTATAGACCACCCCGTGTAGACCACCCCCTGTATAGACTGTATAGACCACCCCTGTATAGACTGTATAGACCACCCCGTGTATAGACCACCCCGTGTATAGACCACCCCTGTATAGACTGTATAGACCACCCCCTGTATAGACTCTATAGACCACCCAGTGTATAGACCACCCCCTGTATAGACTGTATAGACCACCCCTGTATAGACTGTATAGACCACCCCTGTATAGACCACCCCGTGTATAGACCACCCCTGTATAGACTGTATAGACCACCCCTGTATAGACTCTATAGACCACCCCGTGTATAGACCACCCCTGTATAGACTGTATGACCACCCCCTGTATAGGACTGTATAGACCACCCCTGTATAGACCACCCCGTGTATAGACCACCCCCTGTATAGACCACCCCCTGTATAGACCACCCCCTGTATAGACCACCCCCTGTATAGACTGTATGACCACCCCCTGTATGGACCACCCCCTGTATAGACTCTATAGACCACCCCTGTGTATAGACCACCCCTGTATAGACTCTATAGACCACCCCCTGTATAGGCTGTACCACCCCCTGTATAGACTGTATAGACCACCCCTGTATAGACTGTATAGACCACCCCCTGTATAGACCACCCCTGTATAGACTCTATAGACCACCCCGTGTATAGACCACCCCTGTATAGACTGTATAGACCACCCCTGTATAGACTCTATAGACCACCCCCTGTATAGGCTGTATAGACCACCCCTGTATAGACTGTATAGACCACCCCTGTATAGACTCTATAGACCACCCCCTGTATAGGCTGTATAGACCACCCCTGTATAGACTGTATAGACCACCCCCTGTATAGGCTGTATAGACCACCCCTGTATAGACTGTATAGACCACCCCTGTATAGACTCTATAGACCACCCCTGTATAGGCTGTATAGACCACCCCTGTATAGACTCTATAGACCACCCCCTGTATAGGCTGTATAGACCACCCCTGTATAGACTGTATAGACCACCCCCTGTATAGACTGTATAGACCACCCCTGTATAGACTGTATAGACCACCCCCTGTATAGACTGTATAGACCACCCCTGTATAGACTGTATAGACCACCCCTGTATAGACTGTATAGACCACCCCCTGTATAGACTGTATAGACCACCCCTGTATAGACTGTATAGACCACCCCTGTATAGACTGTATAGACCACCCCTGTATAGACTGTATAGACCACCCCTGTATAGACCACCCCTGTATAGACCACCCCTGTATAGACCACCCCCTGTATAGACTGTATAGACCACCCCCTGTATAGACTGTATAGACCACCCCCTGTATAGACTGTATAGACCACCCCCTGTATAGACCACCCCCTGTATAGACTGTATAGACCACCCCTGTATAGACTGTATAGACCACCCCCTGTATAGACCACCCCTGTATAGACCACCCCCTGTATAGACTGTATAGACCACCCCCTGTATAGACTGTATAGACCACCCCCTGTATAGACTGTATAGACCACCCCGTGTATAGACTGTATAGACCACCCCCTGTATAGACCACCCCTGTATAGACCACCCCTGTATAGACCACCCCTGTATAGACTGTATAGACCACCCCCTGTATAGACCACCCCTGTATAGACCACCCCTGTATAGACCACCCCTGTATAGACTGTATAGACCACCCCTGTATAGACTGTATAGACCACCCCCTGTATAGACCACCCCTGTATAGACCACCCCCTGTATAGACCACCCCTGTATAGACTGTATAGACCACCCCCTGTATAGACCACCCCCTGTATAGACCACCCCCTGTATAGACCACCCCCTGTATAGACTGTATAGACCACCCCTGTATAGACCACCCCCTGTATAGACTGTATAGACCACCCCCTGTATAGACTGTATAGACCACCCCCTGTATAGACTGTATAGACCACCCCTGTATAGACTGTATAGACCACCCCCTGTATAGACTGTATAGACCACCCCTGTATAGACTGTATAGACCACCCCCTGTATAGACTGTATAGACCACCCCCTGTATAGACTGTATAGACCACCCCTTGTATAGACTGTATAGACCACCCCCTGTATAGACTGTATAGACCACCCCCTGTATAGACTGTATAGACCACCCCCTGTATAGACTGTATAGACCACCCCCTGTATAGACTGTATAGACCACCCCCTGTATAGACTGTATAGACCACCCCCTGTATAGACCACCCCCTGTATAGACTGTATAGACCACCCCCTGTATAGACCACCCCGTGTATGAGATTCCCTCTCGCCCCTCCAGCGATTGACGTCATCATTTATATCCTGACAGAATCATAGCTACGGCCAGGGTGCTGGAGGTCCTGCTATCACCCCTGATATAACCTGATAAGATCTGTCTGTTCAGAAATACATTAAATCATTGCAAATACTAAACCATGAGTAGACCTGTAGTTTAGCCACAGAGGATCAATAGCTGCTTTACAATCAATAGACTAGCTGTGGATTTTGTGTAGCCCAATCGCAAGGCATGCCTACAATCAGGAAGCGTGTGTAGCCCAATCAGGAAGCATGCCTACAATCAGGAAGCATGCCTACAATCAGGAAGCGTGTGTAGCCCAATCAGGAAGCGTGCCTACAATCAGGAAGCATGCCTACAATCAGGAAGCGTGTGTCGCCCAATCAGGAAGCGTGTGTAGCCCAATCAGGAAGCGTGTGTAGCCCAATCAGGAAGCGTGTGTAGCCCAATCAGGAAGCGTGTGTAGCCCAATCAGGAAGCGTGTGTAGCCCAATCAGGAAGCGTGTGTAGCCCAATCAGGAAGCGTGTGTAGCCCAATCAGGAAGCG